>NC_069510.1:56277195-56542195 GCF_027579735.1 Bombina bombina
ATGATTACTATGATGAGCCAAAAAGTAGGTATTTAAAGGAATATACCTATCCGGCTTCCTCCAATCACAGCATGGCCTCAGGCAATGACTACCCTGGGGGGAAAGCTGTTATTGGAGGAAGACGGATTAGTCATTGCTGACGTGTGAATAGAGGATCTCTATGTGGGGGAAGCTGCTGTAGCAGTGAAAAGAAAAAAAGGTAATTTTTTTTTTAGCTAAACGGCTGCTTTGTAAACTTTGATGAATGAAAGTGCCCCTGTTTTTAATAGTATTTTTAAAAAACGGTCTTTCATTCACCAAAGTTTACCTTCACTTTAAACAAATAATTAAAGGACCACTAAATGCAGAGGGACTAATATATAAATACACAACAAAAAGACAATGCAATACCACTAAAAAAGTGTATTATGTCACATCCACAGCCAATCACAATGCATATACTTATATACTGTGCATTTTTGCAGATGATCATTAGGAGGCGGAGCCTCAAAGTGTGCATATCACAAAATAATTTGCATACTTGGATAATGAAAGTATATAAGAAAGTGTTTTCTTAAAATTGCATGCTTTATCTGAACCATGAAACTTTAATTTTGGCTTTATTGGTCCTTTAAGCTTCAGCGGCAGGAGTAATGCCAAAGCTGGTATTAAGCAGGATATGTACTGTGATTTGCAGATACATGTGTATGTCCCCCTAATTGGTTCCCCGGATGTATTCTGCTTAGGTAAAGAAATGAAATTACAGTTCCACAGCAGGAATTTGCAATGTTTAACTCTGCCGGTCTCTCCTTGAGACATTACTTGTCATAGTCAACCCATTAAACAAACAGCATCCTCTAACAGCTTCTCACCTCGGCATTGCTGACAGTACCATTCTCGAATAGCCTTTGCCATCTTCTCTGTGATATTGATGCAGTGTCCATGGAACCACTCATTACAATGATCACAACCACTAGTGGAAAAATAAAAAGATGAGTATGGGGTTTAAGTGATCTTCGATGGTGCAGATTAGACTACATATCAAAGGTGATGTCAATGATTATGTCATGCAAAGCAACATTTGATTAAAAAAAAAAGTCTTTTGTGATTCAGACAGAGCATACAATTTTTAAAAAGTTTCCAATTTACTTATATTATCAAAATTGCTTAATTCCTAAGGTATTCTTGAACTATTGATTGCACTCAAGTCAAGTTAAAGTACAATACCGCTTATATTTTTGCACTCAACTTGTAATCTAGGTCAATGTTTAATTATGCATAATGATCCAAAATGTTATTTTGTGATTCAGAGCAAACAATTAGGAAAGAAAAAAGTTTCAAATTTACTACTATTATCAAAATTTGCTTTGCTCCCATGGTAATTGTTTGTTGACAAGATACCTAGATTGGTGTCTAAAGCACTACATGGTGGGAAATAGTGCTGCCATCTAGTGCTCTTGCAAACTGCTGCCATATAGTACTCCAAACACGTGCACTTTCCTGACCTTACGTCCCTGCCTTTAAACAGAAGATACCAAGAGAACAAAGAAAATTTGAAGCTAGAAGTAGATTACATCTGAATCATGAAAGAAAAACCATTTGGGTTTCATGTCCCTTTAGAGTCTGGCTTTAACATAAGTTGTACGACAATTATAATATATATACCCGAGGGGCGGAGCCTGACCGGAGATGGTTGCATAATCACACCACTCCGTGCAGTCAGCATAACAAAAAGGTACACAAAACCTAAAACAAGTGGCCAGAAAACACCTCAGCTTACTACTGAATACAGTGGATGAGGTTTTGTTAGCATTATCAAAAATAAATGTTACAAAGGCAGTGGGTCCTGATAATATTCATCCAAGGGTTTTAAAAGAACTTCGATCAGTGCTAACTGTCCCATTAACTGATCTGTTTAATCAGTCACTATTAACAGGAGCTGTCCCAGATGATTGGAGAATAGCAAATGTAATACCTCTTCATAAAAAGGGCAGTAGAGAAGAATCTGGCAACTACAGGCCAGTTAGTTTAACTTCAGTAGTAGGGAAATTAATGGAAAGCCTCTTAAAAGAAAGAATTATGACTTACATAAAGACAAACAATTTAGAGGACCAAAATCAGCATGGTTTTACTTCAGGGAGATCATGTCAGACTAATCTAATTGACTTCTTTGATTATGTAACAAAAGCATTAGACAAGGGAGGAGCAGTTGATGTAGCATATCTAGATTTCAGCAAAGCATTTGACACCGTCCCACACAATAAACTTATTCACAAACTATATCTCCTTGGTCTAGATTCAAAAATTGTAAACTGGGTGGAAAGCTGGCTTTAAGGGACACTAAACCCAGAAAAAAAGTCATCTTAAATTGAAATATCAATATATTTTCTATATTTTTGTAATTTGCATTGCGTTTATAATATTTACCCTTTCTTAGCAATCCGATTGCGAAAATACAAGGTTTTCCAAACCCACCGACGGCGATTCATTACCATCATCCAATTCTGAACGATAACCCAGGTTATCAAAATGGCGTCGGTTTGATGATATGCGCATGCGCGATATACCGTCCACGTCATTCTTGACACCTGCTGTGTTGATATCAGACAGAGCTGCTGAATAGAGCAGGTAAGTGTGGATCGCTGCGAGAATCTCCCTAGTAATAACGAGCATTAATTCTATATGTATAGAAAAACGGACAAAATGATCAATGAAACCCATAATAATTTTATTTAACTGTATGCTCAATACACTGAATAGAGCAGGTAAGTGAGGATTGCTGCGAGAATCTCCCTAACAATAACGAGCATTAATTCTATATGTGTATAAAAACGGACAAACTTATGAATAAAACACATATTAATTTTATTTCACTTTATGCTGAATTTGATGAATAGAGTTTGTAAGAGCAGAGCATATGCTTATTTACAATACCACTGTATGGGTAAGTGTGGTATCATGGATCAGATATGCACATGCGCGGGTCAACGGATCGTAATGCGCATGCGCCGGGTGACGACATTGTCACTTAATGATATGCACAAAATTGCAATACGATTGGAAATTGAAGTTTGGTGTGCACGGCCCATATTAGAGGGTTGGCTGTAATGATGTCATCTTAGAAAAATACATTTTAATTTTATAGTTTTCAGAAAGATCGTTGGACTGTAAAAGTAGGTAAGTGATGAAATATACACGTTAGTGATTTGAAATTGATGGTCAGGTTATGGACAAAAAACTTAAGTTTTGGAATCCTTTAAGGACAGAAAACAAAGTGTCTTAGTAAATGGAGTTCATTCAGCAGAGGGGGCTGTTACTAGTGGTGTTCCTCAGGGGTCAGTTCTTATGTTTTGTTTAACATATTTATCTGCGATATCAGCAAAGGGCTACAGGGGAAAGTATGTCTCTTTGCAGATGATACAAAAATTTGCAACAGAGTGGATGTTCCAGGGGGGGTAGACAAAATGAGAAGTGATATACAACAATTGGAGGATTGGACAAACGACTGGGATCTAAAGTTTAACACAGCAAAGTGTAAAATAATGCATTTAGGGAAGAAAAATCCAAATGTTAATTACAGACTCAATGACACTTTACTGACTGTTACAGACGAGGAACAGGACTTGGGAATTATTATTTCAGATGATTTAAAACTTAGTAAACAATGTAGTAATGCAGCGAGTAAGGCTAGCAGAATGCTTGGATGTATTGTTAGAGGTATTTGCAGCAGAAATAGTAAGGTTCTTATGCCACTTTATAGATCATTAGTTAGGCCTCATCTTGAGTATTGTGTGCAGTTCTGGAGGCCATATCTTCAGAAGGATATTAACAAACTTGAATCTGTGCAAAGGAGGGCTACCAAAATGGTACATGGTCTAAAAAATAAAACTTACCAGGATAGGCTCAATTACCTAAATATGTATAGCTTAGAGGAGAGAAGGGAAAGGGGTGATATGATAGCAACTTTCAAGTACATTAAAGGGTTTAGTAAAACTGAGGCTGTGGGTATTTTACATAAAATGGAAAATTCAAGAACAAGGGGTCATGAGCTCAAGCTAAAGGGTAGAAGATTCAGGAGTAATTTGAGGAAGCACTTCTTTACAGAAAGAGTGATTGATTTATGGAATAAACTTCCTCAAGAGGTAGTAGCAACAAACACTGTGGGGGACTTTAAAAATGCATGGGACAAGCATAGGGCTATCCTACGAACTAGATAAGTTTATACTGTTAGGTAAGGTCGGGCAGACTTGCTGGGCCTATGGCTCTTATCTGCCGTCAATATCTATGTTTCTATGAATACTACTCGTACACCAGGGGAGCCTAAACTAACAAAATCGAGTAGTCACAGGCGGGGTGGAGGAAAAAATAGAAAATGAAAGTTTCGGCTGCATCGTGAGTAGGCAATGATAAAGCCGATTATACAAATAAAAGTGAAGGAGCGCTAACAAAAGCTAGGGAGTCCTAGAGAACAATAAATGTATGTATACCTCAAGTAAAACAGTATTTATTTATGTATCCAGTTTGTAAACAATAATGCAGCTTAAATAGGGACGTCTCCCTTAAAATGATGTCTGGATAGACTCGCGGATATGGTATAAAACAGAAATGACTAGTCATATAATTTAAAACAGAAATCAATATAATAAAACAGCTACAATACCTATATAAAACCTAAAAAACAATACAGATTCAACCTTGTTTTTTAAACCACCAAGAAAAGTCCATATAACCTCCTTATTCTTTCAGGATATATATACTAATTATGGCACAGTCATATCCTGCTAGGTTGATAACAAACACAATTCATAAAGGACTCACAGTTTTTCACCTTAGCGTCTTTGCATTTGTTTGGAAATAACTCAATGAACCATGTGTGTATTTGTAAACGTTTGAAGATGTGTGGGCTTACTGGAATCTTCAGACACGCTATGTGTCAAGCACAGATATACTGTGTACCTTACCGGTAGTTTGTTTCTTTTTCAGCTTACTCCTTTGGACCCACGTAACTCTGGTGATGTCACTTTCTCACACTGAGTACTTGTCTTGTATTTGCTGCTGTGTTGCACGCTCCAGCATGTTGCAGATAGGTTGAGTGAACAAACAAATGACCGTTTGCGATTGTTGTCCTTCCCTGTACTTGTTGCTGCAAGATTCTACAGGGAACAAAAAGGAAAGTCTTCAATCTTCGATTCTCTCTCCTGGTAGTTGTCAGTATAAAAGTCAACGCCTTTCGCCCTAGTGAGGGCTTTATCAAGACGTATTTCTTCATTTAATTTTTGGGTATTTAAATACCCTTCCTCTTTATCTCATTGGTTCATTGAATTGGTCTTATTGGTCGTTATTTATGGTTGAAATGTTGGAGCAGGTTCACTTGCAGTTTCTCATAGTGTGGTATACTAAAGGTGGAATCCCTTATTAAGTGGTATTTATAAAGAAGAATTTTCCAATAGGATGGAATTGTTACAATTTGTAAAACACATGCTGCCGGCATCTCAACCAAATATTACGTTGTTTAAGCCTTTGACATAAACAACAATAAATAAAACAATATTTTATATAGAAAAAGAATACACTTTTGCAGTAAGTAGGATGGAATTTGATATATAATAGTTTAAAACTGTCACATATTGTCAACTTATCAGTCTAGTAATAGAATAGTATTAGCTTTGCTATTGAAAAGTATCTTTATGAATTTTTTTGAAAAAACAACTATTCAGAACTTATATAATTATATAGCATACTTATTTGGCCTTTAACCTATATGTATACATGTTTCTTTTTCCCGAAAAGATGTATTTCACTCAAATACAGAGTTTTCTTTTTCAGAAATATAGTGGGGTCCAGGAGTATGATAAAGTTATACACATCTCAATTTAGTGGCAAAGTAGTTGTGCCTGAAACATATATATATATAAATATTTAAAATATATATATATATATATATATATATATATATATATATAATTTGCACTATTTATTAACAGTTAGCATTCTATGTCTTATATATCAGGTTATTCATATTTTAATTGTTTGACAATAAGATTCTTCTTATCGGCCTTGATTCTTAGGGGTACTTTTACCCTCTAATCCTTACATCTCTAGATAAAGCAAAATGATATTATTTATATAGGGTTCTATGGGATAAGGAAAGAGGAAATGTCTAGTTCGGAATTTAAAGGGACAGTCTAGGCCAAAATAAACTTTCATGATTCAGATAGAGCATGTAATTTTAAACAATTTTCCAATTTACTTTTATCACCAATTTTGCTTTGTTCTCTTGGTATTCTTAATTGAAAGTTTAACCTAGGAAGTTCATATGCTAATTTCTTAGACCTTGAAGCCCACCTCTTTCAGATTGCATTTTAACAGTTTTTCACCACTAGAGGGTGTTAGTTCACATATTTCATATAGATAACACTGTGCTCGTGCACGTGAAGTAATCTGGGAGCAGGCACTGATTGGCTAAACTGCAAGTCTGTCAAAAGAACTGAAAAAACATAATTTATGCTTACCTGATAAATTTATTTCTCTTGTAGTGTATCCAGTCCACGGATCATCCATTACTTATGGGATATATTCTCCTTCCCAACAGGAAGTTGCAAGAGTCCACCCACAGCAAAGCTGCTATATAGCTCCTCCCCTAACTGCCATTACCAGTCATTCGACCGAAAACATGCAGAGAAAGGAAAACCATAGGGTGCAGTGGTGACTAGTTTAATGGAAAAATTACCTGCCTTAAAGTGACAGGGCGGGCCGTGGACTGGATACACTACAAGAGAAATAAATTTATCAGGTAAGCATAAATTATGTTTTCTCTTGTTAAGTGTATCCAGTCCACGGATCATCCATTACTTATGGGATACCAATACCAAAGCTAAAGTACACGGATGATGGGAGGGACAAGGCAGGTACTTAAACGGAAGTTACCACTGCCTGTAAAAAACCCTTTCTCCCAAAAATAGCCTCCGAAGAAGCAAGGTATCAAATTTGTTAAATTTGAAAAAGTATGAAACGCAGACCAAGACTCCGTCTTGTAATCTGTTCAACAGAAGCCACATTTAAAAAAGGCCCAAGTGAAAACCACAGCTCTAGTAGAATGAGCTGTAATCCCTTCAGGAGGCTGCTGTCCAGCAGTCTCATAAGCTAAATGAATTATGCTTTTTAACCAAAAAGACAGAGAGGTTGCTGAAGTCCTTTGACCTCTCCTCTGTCCAGAATAGACAACAAACAAGGTGAATGTTTGATGAAAATCTGTAGTAGCTTGTAAGTAAAACTTTAAAACACGAACCACGTCCAAATTGTGTAATAGACGTTCCTTCTTTGAAGAAGGATTAGGATACAAGAATGGAACAACAATCTCTTGAGTGATATTCTTGTTAGATACCACCTTAGGTAAAAACCCAGGTTGGTACACAGGACTACCTTATCCGTATGGAGAACCAGATAAGGAGAATCACATTGCAACGCAGATAACTTGGAGACTCTATGAGCCGAGGAAATAGCTACCAAAAAGGAACTTTCCAAGATAGAAGTTTGATATCTATGGAATGAAAAGGTTCAAATGGAACTCCTTGAAGAACCTTAAGAACCAGCTTTAAGCTCCATGGCGGAGCAACATTTTTAACCACAGGCTTGGTTCTAACCAAAGCCTGACCAAATGCCTGAACGTCTAGAATACCTGCCAGACGCTTGTGCAAAAGAATAGACAGAGTAGAAATCTGTCCTTTTAAAGAACTAGCTGACAACCCTTTTCTCAAAATCATCTTGGAGAAAAGATAATATCCTGGGAATCCAGACTTTACTCCATGAGTAACCCTTGGATTCATAACAATAAGATATTTACACCATATCTTATGTTAAATTTTCCTAGAGACAGGCTTTTATGCCTGAATTAAGGTATCAATTACTGACTCGGAGAAGCCATGCTTTGATAACATCAAGCGTTCTGTCTCCAGGCAGTCCATCTCAGATTAGTTATATTTAGATGGTTGAAAAGACCCTGAGGTAGAGGGTCCTGTCTCAGAAGCAGAGACCGTGGTGGAAAGGATGACATGTCCACCAGATCTGCATACCAGGTCCTGCGTGGCCACGCAGGCGCTGTCAAAAGCACCAAAGCACTCTCCTGCTTGATCTTGTGCAAACCCCTCCGGAGGGAATTCCCACTCCCCCGGATGAAAAGTCTGACGACTTAGAAAATCTGCCTCCCAGTTCTCAACACCTGGGATAGGGATAGCTTTTAGACAAGAGAGAGTCTCTGTCCAGTGAATTATTTTAAGACTTCTAACATTGCTAGGGAACTTCTGTTCCCCCTTGATGGTTGATGTAAGCCACAGTCGTGATATTGTCCGACTGAAATATGATGTACCTCAGAGTTGCTAACTGAGGCCAAGTCTGAAGAGCATGGAATATCGCTCCCAGTTCCAGAATATTCATTAGAAGGAGGGTCTCCTCCTGAGTCCACTATCCCTGAGCCTTCAGGGAGTTCCAGACTGTATCCCAACCTAAAAGGCTGGCATCTGTTGTAACAATTGTCCCATCTGACCTGCGGAAGGTCATACCCTTGGACAGATGGACCCGAGATAGTCACCAGAGAAGAGAATCTCTGGTTTCTTGGTCCGGATTTAACAGGAGAACAAATCTGTGTAATCCCCGTTCCTCTGGCTGAGCATGCATAGTTGCAGTGGTCTGAAATGTAGGCGTGCAAACGGTACTATGTCCCTTGCCGCTACCATTAAGCCGATTACATTCATGTACTGAGCCACCAAAGGGCGCGGATGGAATGAAGAACACGGCAGAAATTTAGAAACTTTGACAACCTGGACTCCGTCAGGTAAATTTTAATTTCTACAAAATCTATCAGAATCCCTAGGAGGGAAACCCTTGATATTGGGGATAGAGAACTCTTTCCTTGTTCACTTTCCACCTATGCGATCTCAGAAATGCCAGTACTACGTCCGTATGAGACTTGGCAACTTGGATGTTTGACGCCTGTATCAGGATGTCGTCTAAATAAGGGGCCACTTCTATGCCCCGCGGCCTAAGGACCGCCAAAGTGACCCAAGAACCTCCATAAAGATTCTAGGGGCTGTAGTTAACCCAAAGGAAAGAGCTACAAACTGGTAATGCCTGTCTAGAAAGGCAAACCTGAAAAACCGATGGTGATCTTTATGCATCGTAATGTGAGGATAAGCATCCTTCAAATCCATTGTAGTCCTCTATTGACTCTCCTGGATCATAGTTAAGATGGTACGAATAGTTTCCATCTTAAATTATAGAATTCTAAAGAATTTGTTTAAGATCTTTTAGATCCAAAATAGGTCTGAAGGTTTCCTTTCCTTGGGAACCACAAACCGATTTGAGGAAAACTGTGTCCCTGTTCCTCTATTGGAACTGAATGGGTCACGTACACAATGCAAGAATGTCTCTTTCTTTATCTGGTTTGCAGATAAATGTGAAAGGCAAAAACTCCCCTTTTTTGGGGGGGAAAGCTTTGAAATCCAGAAGATATCTCTGGGGTATAATTTCCAATGCCCAGGGATCCTGGGCATCTCTTGCCCACGCCTGGGCAAAGAATGAAGTCTGCCCCCTATAGGATCCGTTACCAGATAGGGGTCCGTTCCTCATGCAGTTTTAGAGGCAGCAGCAGGCTCCTTGACCTGCTTATCTTTGTTCCAGGTCCGGTTGTCTCCAGACCGCCTTGGACTGAGCAAAAGTTCCCTCTTATTTTGCCTTAGAGGAAGTTGATGCCACACCTGCCTTGAATTTTCGAAAGGCACGAAAATTAGGCCTTTTTTGTCCCTTGATTTGGACCTGTCCTGAGGAAGGGCATGATCTTTTCCTCCAGTGATATAAGTAATAATCTCCTTCAAACTAGGCCTGAATAGGGTCTGCCCCTTGAAGGGAAGTTAAGTAGCTTATTTATTAAAGTCACGACAGCTGACCATGATATAAGCCATAGCGCTCTGCGCGCCAGTATAGTAAAAAACAGAATTCTTAGCCGTTAGTCTAGTCAATGGAACAAAGGCATCAGAAAACAAAGGAATTGGCTAGCTTAAGTGCTCTAAGCTTGTCAAATATATTCATCCAATGGAGCCTGTAAAGCCTCATCAAGAGACTCAAACCAGAACGCTGCAGCAGCAGTGACAGGAGCAATGCGTGCAAGGGGCTGCAGGATAAAACCTTGTTGAATAAACATTTTTTATCCATTGGATCTAAAAAAGCACAACAGTCCTCGCCAGAGGTAGTGGTACGCTTAGCTAGAGTAGAAACTCTTCTCTCCACCTTAGGAACTGTCTGCCATAAGTCCCGTGTGGTGGCAACTATTAGAAAACATTCTTCTAAAAAATAGGAGGGGAAGAGAACGGCACACCTGGTCTATCCCATTCCTTATGAAAAATTTTAGTAAACCTCTTTAGGTATTGGAAAAACATAAGTACACACCGGCACTGCATATTATTTATCCAGTCTACACAATTTCTCTGGCACTGCGATTGTACACATTCATTCAGAGCAGCTAAAGCCTCCCTGAGCAACAAGTGGAGGTTCTCAAGCATAAATTTTAAATGTAGAAATATCAGAATCAGGTTAAATCATCTTCCCTGAGTCACAAATATCACCCACAGACTAAGCATATTGTGAGGTAGTATCAGACATGGTTCTTAAAGCGTCTGTATGCTCTGTATCTACCCCCAGAGCTGTTTTGCTTTCCTTTAATTTCAGGTAGTCTGACTAATACTGCTGCCAGTGTATTATACACAACCTTTGCCATGTCTTGTAAAATAAACGCTATGGGCGCCATTGATATACTTGGCGCCATTTGAGCGTGAGTCCCTGGAGCGGGAGTCAAAGGGTCTGACACGTGGGGAGAGTTAGTCGGCATAACTTCCCCCTCGACAGAATCCTCTGGTAAAATAAACGCTATGGGTGCCCTTGATGTACTTGGCGCCATTTGAGCGTGAGTCCCTAAAGCGGGAGTCAAAGGGTCTGACACGTGGGGAGAGTTAGTCGGCATAACTTCCCCCTCGACAGAATCCTCTGGTGATAATGTTTTTAAATACAAAAAATGATCTTTATTGTTTAACATGAAATCAGTACATCTGGTACACATTCTAAAATAGGGTTCCACCATGGCTTTAAACATAATAAACACAGAGCCTCCTCTATGTTAGACATGTTAGAACTAATAAAGAGACTACTAAGCTTGGAAAACACTTTAAATCAAGTTATCAAGCAAATATAACAAACGTTACTGTGCCTTTAAGAGAAACAAATTTTGTCAAAATTTGAAAAACAGTGAAAAAAGGCAGTAAATCAAACGAAATTTTTACAGTACATGTAATAAGTTAACAGAGCATTGCACCCACTTGCAAATGGATGATTAACCCCTTAATGCAAAAAACATTAATGTTTGCAAAATTTAAGCCAGCCATGTGGAAAAATTAGGCCCCAATAAGTTTTATCACCAAACATATGTTAAAAAACGATTAAACATGCCAGCAAACGTTTTAAAACACATTCTTATAAGAGTATGTATGTCTATTAATAAGCCTGATCCAGTCGCTATCACTGCATTTAAGGCTTTACTTACATTACTTTGGTATCAGCAGTATTTTCTTAGTCAATTCCATTCCTTAGAAAAATATATTACTGCACATACCTTAGCATATATCTCTATCAATCAGCCTGGTACCAGTCGCTTTCACTGCATTTAAAGGCTGTACTTACATTACTTCGGTATCAGCAGTATTTTCTTAGTCAATTCCATTCCTTAGAAAAATATTTTACTGCACATACCTTATTTGCAGGAAAACCTGCACGCCATTCCCCCTCTGAAGTACCTTACTCCTCAGAATGTGTGAGAACAGCAACTGGATCTTAGTTACGTCTGCTAAGATCATAGAAAAAACGCAGGCAGATTCTTCTTCCAAATACTGCCTGAGATAAACAGCACACTCCGGTGCCATTTAAAAATAACAAACTTTTGATTGAAGAAATAAACTAAGTATAAAAAACCACAGACTCTCACGACCTCCTATCTATGTTGAGACTTGCAAGAGAATGACTGGTAATGGCAGTTAGGGGAGGAGCTATATAGCAGCTTTGCTGTGGGTGGACTCTTGCAACTTCCTGTTGGGAAGGAGAATATATCCCATAAGTAATGGATGATCCGTGGACTGGATACACTTAACAAGAGAAAAGGGGCAGTTTGCAGAGGCTTAGATACAAGATAATCACAGAGGTTAAAAGTATATTATTATAACTGTGTTGGTTATGCACAACTGGGAAATGGGTAATAAAGGGATTATCTATCTTTTAAAACAATAAAAATTCTGGTGTAGACTGTCCCTTTAAGCCTGAAGGAAAAAGAGTTTGCATATTATAAATTAGTTCTGCTTCTTTCTTTAGGAGTTTTGATTCAAAATTCCCCCCTCTCCAGTCTGGTTTTACCTTCTTTATATTCCAAAAAATAAAGTATTTTAAATTATTTTTATGCACTTCCCTAAAGTGCGTATATAAATGTGTGTCTAAATTACCCGTCTATACATGAAAGATGTTCACGTATACGTTCCCTTAGGGTGCTGGTGGTCTCTCCTATATATTGTCTATGGCAAGAGCATTGAATAATGTAGAATACACCTTTATCCTGGCATCTGATCATTTATTTTATTTGGTATGTGAAGCCATTTTGACTTGACTGTATTCTTTTACATTTACTGCTGTATCTACAGGATCTGCAGCCAAAACATGGAAAGAAGCCTACCAATTAAATATGAAAAACCTGATATATAAGACAGAATGCTAACTATTAATAAATAGTCCAAATTATATATATTTCAAATGTTTATATATATTTGTTTCAGGCACAACTACTTTGCCACTAAATTGAGATGTCTAAAAATGTATCATACTCCTGGACCCCACTATATTTCTGAAAAAGAAAACTCTGTATTTGAATGAAATACATCTTTTCAGGAAAAAACATAATTTATGTAAGAACTTAACTGATAAATATATTTCTTTCATATTGGCAAGAGTCTATGAGCTAGTGACATATGGGATATACAATCCTACCAGGAGGGGCAAACTTTCCCAAACCTCAAAATGCCTATAAATACACCCCTCACCACACCCAAAATTCAGTTTAACGAATAGCCAAGCAGTGGGGTGATAAAGAAAGGAGTATAAAGCATCAACAAAGGAAATTTGGAAATAATTGTGCTTTATATAAAAAATCATAACCACCATAAAAAGGGTGGGCCTCATGGACTCTTGCCAATATGAAAGAAATTAATTTATCAGGTAAGTTCTTACATAAATTATGTTTTCTTTCATGTAATTGGCAAAGGTCCATGAGCTAGTGACATATGGGATATCAATACCCAAGATGTGGATCTTCCACTCAAGAGTCACTAGAGAGGGAGGGAATAAAAATAAAAACAGCCATATTCCGCTGAAAAAATTAATCCACAACCCAAAACAAAAATAAGTTTATTTAATCTTTGAAAGAAAAAAACTTAAATCAAAAGCAGAAGAATCAAACTGAAACAGCTGCCTGAAGAACTTTTCTACCAAAAACTGCTTCCGAAGAAGCAAATACTTCAAAACGGTAGAATTTAGTAAATGTATGCAAAGAGGACCAAGTCGCCGCTTTGCAATTTTGATCAACTGAAGCTTCATTCTTAAAAGCCCACGAAGTGGAAACTGATCTAGTAGAATGAGGTGTAATTCTCTGAGGTGGGGCCTGACCCGACTCCAAATAAGCTTGATGAATCAAAAGTTTCAACCAAGAAGCCAAGGTACTAGCAGAAGCCTTCTGACCGTTCCTAGGACCAGAAAATAAAACAAATAGACTAGAAGTCTTCCTGAAATCTTTAGTAGCTTCCACATAATATTTCAAAGCTCTTACCACATCCAAAGAATGTAAGGATTAGGACATTAGGAAGGGACAACAATTTCTCTACTAATGTTGTTAGAATTCACAACCTTAGGTAAAAATTGAAAAGAAGTCTGCAAAACTGCCTTATCCTGATGTAAAATTAGAAAAGGAGACTCAAAAGAAAGAGCAGATAGCTCAGAAACTCTTCTAGCAGAAGAGATAGCCAAAAGGAAGAACACTTTCCAAGAAAGTAGTTTAATGTCCAAAGAATGCATAGGCTCAAATGGAGGAGCCTGTAACGCCTTCAGAACCAAATTAAGACTCCAAGGAGGAGAAATTGATTTAATGACAGGCTTAATACGAACTAAAGCCTGTACAAAACAGTGAATATCAGGAAGTATAGCAATCTTTCTGTGAAATAAAACAGAAAGAGCGGAGATATGTCCTTTCAAGGAACTTGCAGACAAACCCTTATCCAAACCATCCTGAAAGAACTGTAAAATTCTAGGAATTCTAAAAGAATGCCAGGAGAATTTATGAGAAGAACACCATGAAATATAAGTCTTCCAAACTCTATAATAAATCTTTCTAGAGACAGATTTACGAGCTTGTAACATAGTATTAATCACTGAGTCAGAGAAACCTCTATGACTTAGAACTAAGCGTTCAATTTCCACACCTTCAAATTTAATGATTTGAGATCCTGATGGAAAAACGGACCTTGGAATAGTAGGTCAGGCCGTAACGGAAGTTGCCAAGGCGGGCAACTGGACATCCGCACCAGATCCGCATACCAAAACCTGTGTGGCCATGCTGGAGCCACCAGCAACACAAAAGACTGGTCCATGATGATTTTGGAGATCACTCTTGGAAGGAGAACTAGAGGCGGGAAGATGTAAGCAGGATAATAACACCAAGGAAGTGTCAGTGCATCTACTGCTTCCGCCTGAACATGGATGGAGAGACCACTCCCCTGGATGTAAAGTCTGGCGGCTGAGATAATCCGCCTCCCAATTGTCTACACCTGGGATATGCACCGCAGAGATAAGACAGGAGCTGGATTCCACCCAAGCAAGTATCCAATATACTTCTTTCATAGCTTGGGGACTGTGAGTCCCACCCTGATAATTGACATAAGCCAGAGTTGTGATATTGTCTGTCTGAAAACAAATGAACAGTTTTCTCTTTAGCAGAAGCCAAACCTGAAGAGCCCTGAGAATTGCACTGAGTTCTAAAATATTTATTGGTAATCTCGCCTCTTGAGATTTCCAAACCCCTTATGCTGTCAGAGATCCCCAAACAGCTCCCCAACCTGAAAGACTTACATCTGTTGTGATTACAGTCCAGGTTGGCCGAACAAAAGAGGCCCCTTGAACCAAACAATGGTGATCTATCCACCATGTCAGAGAGTGTCGTACATTGGGATTCAAGGATATTAATTGTGATATCGTTGTATAATCCCTGCACCATTGATTCAGCATGCAAAGCTGTAGAGGTCTAATGTGAAAACGAGCAAAGGGGATCGCGTCCGATGCTGCAGTCATGAGACCTAAAACTTCCATGCACATAGCCACTGAAGGGAATGATTGAGACTGAAGGTGCCGGCATGCTGCGACTTCTTGTCTGTTAGAGACAGAGTCATGGACACTGAATCTATCTGGAAACCTAAAAAGGTGACCCTTGTCTGAGGAATCAAGAAACTTTTTGGTAAATTGATCCTCCAACCATGTTTCCGAAGAAACAACACTAGTTGATTCGTGTGAGATTCTGCAGTATGTAAAGACTGAGCTAGTACCAAGATATCGTCCAAATAAGGAAACACTGCAATACCCTGTTCTGATTAAAGATAGTAGGGCACCCAGAACCTTTGAAAAGATTCTTGGAGCTGTTGTTAGGCCAAATGGAAGAGCAACAAATTGGAAATGCTTGTCTAGAAAAGAGAATCTCAGAAACTGATAGTGTTCTGGATGACTCGGAATATGAAGGTATGCATCCTGCAAGTCTATTGTGGACATATAATGTCCTTGCTGAACAAAAGGCAGAATAGTCCTTATAGTCACCATCTTGAATGTTGGTACTCTTACATAACAATTCAAAATTTTCAGATCCAGAACGGGTCTGAACAAATTTTCTTTCTTTGGTACAATGAATAGGTTTGAATAAAACCCCAAACCTTGTTCCTGAGGAGGAACTGGCATGATTACCCCTGAAGACTCCAGGTCTGAAACACACTTCAGAAAAGCCTGAGCTTTTACTGGATTTACAGGGATGCGTGAGAGAAAAAATCTTCTCACAGGAGGTCTTACTTTGAATCCTATTCGATACCCTTGAGAGACAATGCTCTGAATCCAATGATTTTGGACAGTTTTTATCCAAAAATCCTTGAAAATCCTTGATCTGCCCCCTACCAGCTGAGCTGGAATGAGGGCCGCACCTTCATGCGGACTTAGGAGCAGATTTTGGTTTCCTAAATGGCTTGGATTTATTCCAATTTGAGGAAGGCTTCCAACTGGAAGCAGATTCCTTGGGAGGAGGATTGAGTTTTTGTTCCTTATTCTGCCGAAAGGAACGAAAACGGTTAGAAGCCTTAGATTTACCCTTAGGTTTTTTATCCTGAGGCAAAAAACTCCTTTTCCTCCAGTGATAGTTGAAATAATAGAATCCAACTGAGAACCAAATAAATTATTACCTTGGAAAGAAAGAGATAGTAATCTAGATTTAGATGTCATATCAGCATTCCAAGATATAAGCCACAAAGCTCTTCTAGCTAATACAGCTAAAGACATGGATCTAACATCAATTTTGATAATATCATAAATGGCATCACAAATAAAATTATTAGCATGTTGCAGTAAGTGAGTAATGCTAGATATGTCAGGATCCAATTCTCGTTGCGCTAAATTCTCCAACCAAAAAGTTGAGGCAGCCGCAACATCAGCCAAAGAAATAGCAGGTCTGAGAAGATGACCTGAATATAAATAGGCCTTCCTTAGATAGGATTCAAGCTTCCTATCTAAAGGATCCTTAAAGGAAGTACTATCTTCAATAGGAATAGTGGTACGTTTAGCGAGAGTAGAAATAGCCCCATCAACTTTGGGGATTTTTTCCCAAACCTCTATAGATTTTGCTGGTAAACGATACAATTTTTTAAACCTTGAAGAAGGAATAAAAGAAGTACCTGGCTTATTCCATTCCCTAGAAATCATATCAGAAATAGCCTCAGGAATAGGAAAAACCCCTGGGGAAACCACAGGAGGTTTAAAAACAGCATTTAAAAGTTTATTAGACTGAACGTAAATAGGACTGGTTACCTCAATATCCAAAGTAATTAACACTTCTTTTAATAAAGAACGCATATACTCTATTTTAAATAAATAAGTAGATTTGTCAGTGTCAATGGCTGAGGAAGGATCTTCTGAATCAGAAAGATCCTCATCAGAAGAGGATTAATTATTATGTTGCTGGTCATTTGAAATTTCATCAGCTAAATGAGAAGTTTTAAAAGACCTTTTACGTTTATTAGAAGGTGGAAATGCAGACAAAGCCTTCAAAATAGAATCAGAAACAAATTCTTTAAAATTTACAGGTATATCATGTACATTAGTAGTTGAAGGAACTGCAACTGGTAATGTACTATTACTGATGGAAACACTATCTGCATGTAAAAGTTTATCATGACAACTATTACAAATGACATTTGGTGGAATAATTTCTACACTTTTACAACAAATGCACTTAGCTTTGGTAGAACCGATGTCAGGCAGCAATGTTCCAGCAGAAACTTCTGAGGCAGGATCAGATTGGGACATCTTGCTCAATGTAAGAGAAAAAAACAACATATAAAGAAAAATTATCTATTTCCTTATATGACAGTTTCAGGAATGGGAAAAAATGCAAAAGCATAGGCCTTTGATAGAGAAAAAAGCAAGAGGCAAACATCAATGGGGTATTGAAATAATGAAAAAAAATAACCGGAAATGACACACTCGCGTCACTAATGACGCCGCCGTGTGAAAGGTCTCGGCGTCACGTATGACGCCGGAAATGATGACGTTGCGTCATAAACGTCTTTTTCCGCGCCAAAAAAATTTCGCGCCAAGAATGACGCAATAAAGTTTAGCATTTGACGCACCCGCGGGCCTAATACCCGCAATAGCAAGAAGTAGTCAATTGAAAAAAAGACTAAAACCCCAGGTAAGAAATAAATTTCTTAAAATGTTTAAATTCCCCAAATATGATTCACATGATTAAGGGGTAACACCCCGAAACGTTGTGGACTTTCATTGCCATAATAAACTTGGTTAATATCCATGCTGCTGCCTTTTCTGCATTTACCAAATATGAAACTGACAGTCTGCTGAAGGAAATACATGAACCTGACTCATGGCAAATATAAGTACAATACATATATTTAGAACTTTATATAAAAGTGCCAAACCATAGCTGAGGTGTCTAAAGTATTAAAAAACATACTTACCAAAAGACACCCATCCAGATATAGCAGATAGCCAAACCAGTACTAAAACAGTTATTAGTAGAGGTAATGGTAAATTGAGAGTATATAGTCGATCTGAAAAGGGAGGTAGGAGATGAATCTCTACGACCGATAACAGAGAACCTATGAAATAGACCCCCGTTAGGGAAATCATCGTATTCAAATAAGTGATACTCCCTTCACGTCCCTCTGACATTCGCTGTACTCTGAGAGGAATCGGGCTTCAACAATGCTGAGAAGCGCATATCAACGTAGAAATCTTAGCACAAACTTACTTCACCACCTACATAGGAGGCAAAGTTTGTAAAACTGAATTGTGGGTGTGGTGAGGGGTGTATTTATAGGCATTTTGAAGTTTGGGAAACTTTGCCCCTCCTGGAAGGATTGTATATCCCATATGTCACTAGCTCATGGACTCTTGCCAATTACATGAAAGAAAGAAACATGTATACATATAGGTTAAAGGCCAAATAAGTATGCTATTAAGTTATGAATAGTTGTTTTTTCAAAAAAAATCATAAAGATACTTTTCAATAGCAAAGCTAAAACTATTCTATTACTAGACTAATAAGTTGACAGTATGTGACAGTTTTAAACTATTATATATCAAATTCCATCCTACTTACTGCAAAAGTGTAGTTTTGTATTTGAATGAAATTCTTTTCGTATATAAAATATTTGTTTATATGTCAAAGGCTTAAACAACGTAATATTTGGTTGAGATGCTGGCAGCATGTGTTTTACAAATTGTAACAATTCCATCCTATTGGAAAATTCTTCTTTATAAATACCACTTAATAAGGGATTCCACCTTTAGTATACCACACTATGAGAAACTGCAAGTGAACCTGCTCCAACATTTCAACCATAAATAACGACCAATAAGACCAATTCAATGAACCAATGAGATAAAGAGGAAGGGTATTTAAATACCCAAAAATTAAATGAAGGAATACGTCTTGATAAAGCCCTCACTAGGGCGAAAGGCGTTGACTTTTATACTGACAACTACCAGGAGAGAGAATCAAAGATTGAAGACTTTCCTTTTTGTTCCCTGCAGAATCTTGCAGCAACAAGTACAGGGAAGGACAACAATCGCAAACGGTCATTTGTTTGTTCACTCAACCTATCTGCAACATGCTGGAGCGTGCAACACAGCAGCGAATCCAAGAAAAGTACTCAGTGTGAGAAAGTGACATCACCAGAGTTACGTGGGTCCAAAGGAGTAAGCTGAAAAAGAAACAAACTACCGGTAAGGTACACAGTATATCTGTGCTTGACACATAGCGTGTCTGAAGATTCCAGTAAGCCCACACACCTTCAAACATTTACAAATACACACATGGTTCATTGGGTTATTTCCAAACAAATGCAAAGACGCTAAGGTGAAAAACTGTGAGTCCTTTATGAATTGTGTTTGTTATCAACCTAGCAGGATATGACTGTGCCATAATTAGTATATATATCCTGAAAGAATAAAGGAGGTTATATGGACTTTTCTTGGTGGTTTAAAAAACAAGGTTGAATCTGTATTGTTTTTTAGGTTTTATATAGGTATCGTAGCTGTTTTATTATATTGATTTCTGTTTTAAATTATATGACTAGTCATTTCTGTTTTATACCATATCCGCGAGTCTATCCAGATATCATTTGAAGGGAGACGTCCCTATTTAAGCTGCATTATTGTTTACAAACTGGATACATAAATAAATACTGTTTTACTTGAGGTATCCATACATTTATTGTTCTCTAGGACTCTCTAGCTTTTGTTAGCGCTCCTTCACTTTTATTTGTATAATTTGCATTAACCACTTGGCATCCTTGGGGAAGGTTTAGCCTGTAAGGAAGCATAGGAGTCACTACTCGGCGCCATACTTAGTTCTTTAATATTAATGATAAAATCGACACAGATTGCAACTCTAACTTCAAGGTATGACTGGGTCACAAAATAAAAGAGTTAAAGGGACAGTACACTGTAAAATTGTTTTTCCATTAATGTATTTTAAATGACTTGTTATACCAACTGCAGAGTATAAAATATTTGAGAAATTCCATTTTCATGCTTATTTGTGTATATGAAGTAGCTGATTTTGTGCTTTGAAACCACAGCCTATTACAATGGGTTGAACTTAAAGGTGATATCAGATCCTTATCTTTTATTTGGCTGGAACACCAAAAGCTCAATACTTAGAGAGAACAATGGAAAATGATCATTTTATTACTTAACTATCCTGCATCCCACTGAGAGTATAATCTCTTCTGCTGGCTGTGTGCTATTCATTAGCCTATACTCCAGTATTAATTTCTTCAGTATAGGTGGCGATACCACAGGCTAAATCAGCTATTTCAAATGCTGAAATAGGAGTAAAGGAGCTACTTGTAACCAATTTAATACACTCTAGCAGGTTAAAAGGATCATTGGGAATAATTTAAAAGGGAGAAAATTTTTGGGTGAACTGTCACTTTAACATCTCTTCCCAAGTATCAATGCAATAACTTAACTGCATACGGGCATAGTGACTTTAGGAATAAGCACCAATACAAGTCATTAAAAACGGCATTAAATGCGGCTGTAGCAACCACGCAGTCTGACCTACATAACAATCCTACACAGTATAGTCACTGCTAGCAGAGGCAATCTTCACCCACTACTGCAGAAGGATAAGGCCTGGGATTCACTCTAACCGAGCATCTAGCTAGGAAAAATATTTTTCATTCCGGAACAACAACTGCACAACATTCAAACCTGCTAATCACCAACCAAAAAGCTACTTTACATACCAGGCTAGAATGTCGGCCAGAAAGCCCTCCACAACAGAGTAATCAACCATGGCTAGTATATTCTTTAAAGCTTCCAAGGGAGGAAGAACTGGAAATAGATACTAATACACAGCTGGAAGCAGATGATTTAACAACAGTCACTAAAGCAGATATCATAGCAAGACATCACCGCAAACTTTCGGAAAATGTGGGAAAAGATGGATGCAATACAATCAACAGTCTTGCAGAAATAAAGCAGGATCTCCAAGATTTAGGCACAAGAGTCTCATCTCTAGAAGACAACAAAGCTTCAATGGAAGAAAATATGATCAACATGTCCCAACAAGTTCTCACACATCAGCAAGAACTTGATAGCCTACAAAACAAGATGGGGGATCTGGAGAATTGCACTGGTAGGTGCAACATAAGACTCAAAGGCATTCCAGAATCCATAACTCAACCGGACCTGCACAACTACTTTAAGCAATTATTTCAAGCTATTACAGGCCAGACAGAGAAAGATATCTTTCAAATGGAAAGAGCTCATCGGACCCTCAAACCCAGACCGAAAGGAGATTACCCGCCAAGAGATGTAATTGTCAAAATGTGGCGCTTCCCAGAAAAAGAAGTTATCCTCCAAGCTGCTAGGAAAAACCCTACATTTAAATTTCAAGGCACCGTAATACAATTTCATCAGGACCTCTGCATGAGAACGCTACAAAGAAGAAGTTCACTGAAGCCATTCAATCAACTCCTTCAGAAGAACCAGATAAATTATCGTTGGGGTTTCTGTTGCCCTAACTATTCTCCATGAAGGCAAAGCCCTAACGATCAAAGACCAACAAGACATCCCAGAAATATGCACATATCTTAATCTGGAAACCCCGGAACTTCCAACATACCCTCATTAAACAGGAGAACACAACTTACAACGGGGAGACATGCAGGCAAGGCCTAAATGGAACAAAGTCACGAAGAAGAAGCCAAATAAAGAAGCTCAAGTCGAATGATGATAGAACACCACAATCGACCAATACCCAACTCACATGAGGACTACTAGACAGATGAGTACAATTTGTTTACCCTAAACCAATTCTCATTCTTTTTACAGGACTGAGACTTATTTAATTCGAAGATGCCATCCTGTACTTTGTATTAAACATTTCTAGAGACCCCGCATTTATGCAACATTAGACCCATCTAGAGACTTCATCTATATTAAAAGACTTAGAAGCAATATCAGGGACTTGTTTGTTGGGTTGTGAAAAGTTTTATATAAATTTATGTTGAAGTCTTAAAAGAATATTGGGAATAGAACTCTCTTGCTGACCCCACGATTCCCAAACAAATATAACCTTTGTTACCAACTATAAAGTTCAGTTAATATAACGTATTGCACAAGTAGTCAATGTTTTAAAATTTCTATGCAATTACCAACTGTTCAGGTAAATTAACTGTTGTTTTGTTATAATATAAAATGTATTTGTTGTTTTACAATGTGGTCAAACTTGTCACTGGTGATTATAAAACTGTAGTTAAGACTAGGAGAAAACTGTCATATCTAACTCAGACAATACTCAGGAAACGTAACAGAGGGGACCCGGGTGTTCATATCAGTACAAAAGCTCAGACACAAAGCAAGGTAACCATTTACACATTATGACACCTGAACTGACATTCCTTTCGCATAATGTGAGAGGACTGAACACGGATGTAAAATGTCTTTGACCCAGTATAAAAATCTAAAAGCAAAAGTAATACTCCTACAAGAAACTCACTTTACAAAAGACTGTACCCCAAAATTTTGGAACAAACACTTTCCCATTCATTACCATTCCCCCACAGACCAAAAGAAAAGAGGTGTTTCTATCCTCATACATTCATCCTTACAATTTGTGACAGAGGAGGTAATGAAAGACCCAAAAGGCAGATACCTGATAGTTAGAGGTAGACTACAAGACACTTGGGTTAAATTATGTAACGTTTATGCTCCAAATGAAAACCAAAACTCATTCTTTCACCAAATTTCATATCTCTTAACTCAATGGTCTCAATCACAAATAATTTTAGCAGGAGACTCAGACTTCGTTGACACCTCACTTCAATACGAAAGGGACCAAACTCACTAGTAAACAACACAGACAAAACTCGATGTCTAAATCCATACGAGACTCGTTAGCAGCCTATAATATTATAGACACATGGGAGTCACTATACGGCCACACGACAGATCACACATATTATTCACAAGCTCATAAATTGTATTCAAGACTGGACAACATAATGGTTAGTCAGATTCTAAATTCCAATCATAACTCAAAGATACATCACTGTGTATGGTCCGACCACTCCATAGTCCAAATAGACATGAAAGGAATTATCAATACGCAACGACAACGTACATGGACATACAACCCGTACACACTCAAAAACAAAAAAGACACATGACAAGATAGAGAAGTCAATTAAAGAGTATTGGCAACACAACGAGAACTCTACAGAAAACCCAATTGCTTATAAATGAAAAATCAAAGCTCATTAGACAAACTAACAATCTTATAGATAAGCTTCAAGCAGAAATACAAGCCCTTGAAAAAAAACACAAACGTCCAACACTGTCATATTCAAATCACTTTAAACTAAAAGAAATTTACTAGCAAAAATCCTAAACGACTCAGCGATAAGAGCAAACCAAAAATTAAAAGCAAATTATTTTCTCTACTCTAATAAACCTGACAAATACCTGGCCAACAAAATAAGAGAGAGGATAAAGTCTAGTTCTATTCCAACCCTACAAAAACAAGACGGAACACAGACCTCTAATCCACAAGAGATCTCAGACATATTTGCAACATACTAAGAGACACTGCATGATGGATGAAAAGTCCAGCAGACAACCCACACCAAAACATTATTAGCACAGTTTTTACAGAAAGCGAAACTTAGTGTCATTAGTTCCACAGACAGAGAAAAGCTAAATGCGGACATAGCAAGAGAAGAAATACATAATGTCATTAAAGAGCTTAAATCAGGGAAAGCGGCTGGGCCGGATGGCCTGCCTGGCAAGTACTACAAACTGTTCAAACCAACCCTAATCCCACATCTCGAGAAATTCTGTAATGACATAATGCATGGGGCTGAGATCCCGACAGACATTCTAAGAGCTAAAATAATAGTTATTCCCAAACCGAGGAAAAACCCAACACTATGTCAAAGCTATAGACCTATTTCCCTGATCAATCAGCATATCAAAATTCTTACAAAAATATTGGCCAACAGACTTAAAAAAATACTCCCCACAATTAGTGCTTCCAGATTAGGTGGGATTCATAACATACAGAGAAGCCCCTGACAACATAAGAAGGACATAGCAAGAGAAGAAATACATAATGTCATTAAAGAGCTTAAATCAGGGAAAGCGGCTGGGCCGGATGGCCTGCCTGGCAAGTACTACAAACTGTTCAAACCAACCCTAATCCCACATCTCGAGAAATTCTGTAATGACATAATGCATGGGGCTGAGATCCCGACAGACATTCTAAGAGCTAAAATAATAGTTATTCCCAAACCGAGGAAAAACCCAACACTATGTCAAAGCTATAGACCTATTTCCCTGATCAATCAGCATATCAAAATTCTTACAAAAATATTGGCCAACAGACTTAAAAAAATACTCCCCACAATTAGTGCTTCCAGATTAGGTGGGATTCATAACATACAGAGAAGCCCCTGACAACATAAGAAGGACAATAGCCCTGGGACGCCTTCTCTGCTTCTCTCATTGGATGCAGAGAAGGCATTCAACAGAGTGGACTGGACATATATGACGGACGTTTTATCAGAAATGGGATTTCAGGGACCATTCATACAGGCGATCAAAAGTATCTATTCCACACCAACAGCTATGATAAATGCGGCAGGTTATCAATCCCGATCAATAAATAAACTTAATGGAACTCGACAAGGATGCTCTCTGTCGCCATTGCTGTTCGCTCTCTGTATTGAACTGCTGGCATCCTGCATTAGAGAATCTACAGACATTAAAGGACTAACCTTTATAAAGCCTTACAAGAAATTGCATAAATCTTGGGGTACAAAATTAATCTTGATAAGTGTGAGGCTCTACCCTTATCGATACCCACTCAAACCAAGAAATTAGTCGAGATCAATTTTGATATAACCTGGGCTAAAAATTTCTTAATGTACTTGGGAGTCAAACTATCAGATTCTTATACGAAGCTCTACAATCTGAACTATGTGCCATTATATAAAAATAATAGAAGAGATTTAAAAACCATGGAAAAAGGGAACCTTCTCTTGGTATGGTTGCCTTTCGGCCATAAAAATGAATATCTTACCCAAAATTTTATATTTCTTTAGAGCATTACCTATCAAAGTTCCTCCCCCAGATCTACATAAATTGCAATCAGTTAGACCTTATTTCCTTCTTAAGAGGTGACAGAAAAGCAAGGATTGCATCATACATTCTAGCTCAACACCAGCAACTAGGAGGAGTAGGTTTACCTAATATATTAGATTATTACCAGGCATCCCTCTTTAGCAAACAGACACAAAATATTTTATGGACAAAAATAGAGAAGGATTTAGAAAGAAATAGTAGAACAGATAATATCCTTTGGGGCCAGAAGGGGGAGAGAATCACTAACTTACGCAGATCTCCCATCACAACTAAAAAGATAACACTATGGAACTCACTCACTGGAACCCTAACTCTGATTCCCGTTAAAACATGGGTTAGACCACTCAAACACCTTCTACCCCAAGAGATACATGGACAGATAGATATGCGGTCAAACAAGGGACAGTACAGAGTAGCAGACTTCATGGTAAAGGGACGTATCATAACATTCAACCAACTGCAGGAGAAATTACTACCGCATAAACTACACTGGTTCATCTATCTACAAATTTCCTCTGTTCTCAATCATGTAGAGGCATGAGTAGTGCGGACCTCAGGGAAAACTGCATTAAAACATCATTTAGATGGTACTTAAAGTGAAGGTAAACTTTGGTGAATGAAAGCCCGTTTATTAAAAATTCTATTAAAAACAGGGGCACTTTCATTCATCAAAGTTTACAAATCAGCCATTTTGACTAAAAACTTACCTTTTTTTCTTTTCACAGCCAGAGCAGCTTCCCCCTCCTGGAAATCCTCTCTTCGCGCCTCAGCAATGAGTAATCCAGCTTCCTCCAATCACAGCATGGCCTCAGGCAATAACCACCCTGGGGGGAAGCTGTGATTGGAGGAAGCAGGATTAGTCATTGCTGACGTGTGAAGAGAGGATTTCCAGGAGGGGTAAACTGCTGTAGCTGTGAAAAGAAAAAAAAGGTAAGTTTTTAATCAAAACGGCTGATTTGTAAACTTTGATGACTGAAAGTGCCCCTGTTTTTAATAGTATTTTTTAAAAACGGCTTTTATTCACCAAAGTTTACCCTCACTTTAACGCCCATAAAAAAACCTCACATTTTTCATCTACTAAATAAAAAAATTGCTACAGGGGATGTGGAGAACTGGGCTCATGTGGTGGGAATGCGTTAGGGTGAAAGACATATGGAACCAATTGAATAATTTGCTAAGCACATTTGAATCAGGGACGGCCGCAATTTATTGCCCCCATTATTAAAGGGACACTGTAACCAAAAATAAACTTAGCATAAATCAATTAAAAGATTTGAAAAAATACACTTTTCAAATCACTCTAATTTTCAAATATTTACCGTTTCGCCGCTATTATATTTAATTTTTTAAATATTTTCCAAACCCACTCAGTGGGTACTGTTGCTGGGTGTGCAATCCGGACGGAGAACCGAGGTTGGAATATGGCGGCACCTAGCCGCAATGCGCATGCGCAGACTTGTGGAACGTCATTAAAGACGTCTATGCCTGGATAAAATAGGCTTCAGAAGCAGATGCGTGAGCTCAAGGGCGTAATGCGCATGCGCAAGCCGACAATTGCATATTAATGATATGCAACTAGAAGGCCGCTGATTGGAGGAAGCAATGAACGATTGCACAGCCCATATTAGTGGGTTGTCGTTCATTACGTCATGACGAATAATATAAAAACATTTTTTAATATGATAAAAGGATCGTTTCACATTGAATGTAAGTTAATTTTGTTAGTCTCATATTAAAAAATGTTTTTATATAATCGTTGTACATACAAAAAATCTTTTCACAGTAATCCTTTCAATTTATTAAAATAACAGCTACAAGAACTTGCATAGCAAGACATTGGAAATTGGGGGTTCCTGTCTGGCAGGAAATCATAGACAAAATAAAACATATATATACTATGAAAGGGGAGGTTGTGTGGCTCCAGGATACTTAAGACCAATTTCACAAAATCTAGTTTTACTGGATTATGCATGGAAACCCATGAGTGGGGAAAACATTTTCAGATACATGACTGAATTTTTCTCAAGATTCACAAAGACAAGGAGCTATACACAGCTCGAATAAATATAGTTCAATAATAACACACACCAATTGACTCGAAAGTAGAAGCCAGCTAGACTTGAGAATAGCAAAATTGGGACCACATTCAGTAAATAAATAAGTTATTTAGTTGAATTGTTTAAGTATTTCTTATATTTTAATTATAAAAATGTTCCATACACCTCACAGAGAAAACTTAGGTGAGAATCTGCCTAAAAAAAAAAAAGTTATATCAAGGTCACATTGTTTAGAATGAGTGTATGTTTTGATAATGCTTCTTTATCTGAAGTTCCTGCTGAAATGTTAAAGACGAGTGATATATTATGTAATCATGGAAACCCCAATCCTATCTTTGTTTTGTTTTATTGGAACTAAATAAAAAGAATTTCAACATAATATATATATATCTATCCACACCCAACAGTAGCAGGTGCAAGCATGTGTGTAATCAGACAAATGCTGGTATGGTATAAGATCAAGAGGTTCTTACATCATGAAGCAGTTGATATCTGGCTTGCGGCAGATGCAGTACACAGGGGCATTCTCCCCATTTTCAGCTTCTGCCATGCTGGCAAGTTCAGGGTCAGAAGAAAATTCACTATCCTGTAGACAAAGCACATGACAGAGTAAAATCCGCGATTTATCCAGTGAAATATATACTTAATGGATTTCTACATATTTTCATAGCCTATGGAGGAACAAAATCAATTTGCAGAGTCTTCCAGATTTCCAGTATTTAAAACGAACACCTTGTAATTAAAAGATATTTTGCAGTCTTGCAAAAAATTAACACATTTGGAAAGTGTAAAAATATTCTGAATGTATTAATACTTTGTGTGCTGCATTTGTTTTTTTATGCTCAAACTCCACCCATGCCTTATATGAAAGAGCCAGTCCTGACTTGTTACTGGAGTGGACAAAGCTATCCACTGTCATTTTTATCCCCATTTTTGAAGTTCCTTATCTCTGCTGAGACCAATTACAAATATGTGGCAGGGTAAGATTTGTGATGTCTACAAGGTACATTTTCAATTGCCAGAAGCAGAAAACCCAACAATTTCAGACACAGATTCCAAGAAAAAGGAATAAAACAAATAACATATTGCCAAGTTATTGTACAAATTATAGTTGAACAATTGTTTATCAAGTTAAAGTGACATCAATTGACTTTGTAATTATAATGTTTAAAGGGACACTGAACCCAAATTTTTTCTTTCGTGATTCAGATAGAGCATGCAATTTTAATTAACTTTCTAATTTACTCCTATTATCAAATTTTCTTCGTTCTCGTCCTATCTTTATTTGAAAAAGAAGGCATCTGAGCTATTTTTTGGGTTCAGTACTCAGGACAGCACTTTTTTATTGGTGGATGAATTTATCCACCAATCAGCAAGGATAACCCAGGTTGTTCACCAAAAATTGACCGACATCTAAACTTACATTCTTGCATTTCAAATAAAGATACCAAGAGAATGAAGAAAATTTGATAATAGGAGTAAATTAGAAAGTTGCTTAAAATTCCATGCTCTATCTGAATCACGAAAGAAAAAAATTGGTTTCAGTATCCCTATAAGTTAAAGTGACACTGAACCCAAATTTTGTGATTCAGACAGAGCATACAAATGTTAAACAACTTTCTAATTTACTTCTATTATCATTTTTCTTTCATGTAATTGGCAAGAGTCCATGAGCTAGTGACGTATGGGATATACAATCCTACCATGAGGGGCAAAGTTTCCCAAACCTCAAAATACCTATAAATACACCCCTCACCACACCCACAATTCAGTTTTACAAACTTTGCCTCCTATGGAGGTGGTGAAGTAAGTTTGTGCTAAGATTTCTACGTTGACATCTGCTTCTCAGCATTGTTGAAGCCCGATTCCTCTGAGTACAGCGAATGTCAGAGGGACGTGGATAGTATTACCTATTGAATGCAGTGATTTCCCTAACGGGGGTCTATTTCTTAGGTTCTCTGTTATCGGTCGTAGAGATTCATCTCCTACCTCCCTTTTCTGATCGACGATATACTTTCATATACCATTACCTCTACTGATAACTGTTTCAGTACTGGTTTGGCTATCTGCTATATGTGGATGGGTGTCTTTTTGGCAAGTATGTTTTTATTACTTAAGACACCTCAGCTATGGTTTGGCACTTTATGCATTTATATAAAGTTCTAAATATATGTATTGTACTTATATTTGCCATGAGTCAGGTTCATGTATTTCCTTTTTGCAGACTTTTAGTTTCATATTTGGGGAAAGTTAATATTAAGATATATATTTCTTACCTGGGGTTTAGTCTTTTTTCAATTGACAACTTTGTTTCAAATTGCAGGCTGGCTTAGGCTTGCGGGTGCGGCAAATGCTACACTTTATTGCGTTATTCTTGGCGCGAGAATTTTTTGGCGCGAAAGGCACGTCAACGCAAGTTCGTCATTTCCGGCGTCATAATTTTTTTTTCAGTATTTATTTGCCCCATTGCTTTGGCTCTTGCCTTTTTCTATGTCAGAGGGCTATGCTATTTGCATTTTTTTCCCATTCCTGAAACTGTCATATATAAGGAAATTGACAAATTTTGCTTTATATGTTGTTTTTTATTTTACATTTTGCAAGATGTCTCAATCTGATCCTGCCTCAGAAGTATCTGCTGGAACTTTGCTGCCTGATGTCGGTTCTACTAAAGCTAAGTGCATTATATTTCCGAATGTCATTGTATGTTAAACTTCTTACAAGCAGATATTGTATCCTTCAGTTAATAGTGCATTTCCTGTTGTTGTTCCTTCAACTTTTAAGGTACATGTTAGACCTATGAAATTTTAAGAATTTGTTTATGATTCTATTAGGAAGGCTTTGTCTGCTATTCTGCCTTCTAATTAATATAAAAGTCTTTTAAAACTTCTCATAAGGTTGATGAAATTTCAAATGACCGACAACATAATGAATTATCCTTTTCTGATGAGGATCTATCTGATTCAAAAGATCTTTCCACAGATATTGACACTAACAAATCTACTTATTTATTTAAAATGTAGTATTTTCGTTCTTTGTTAAAGAAGTGTTAATTATTTTGGATATCATGGAAACTAGTCCTTTTGATATTAGAACTAGTAAATTCTGTTTTTAAACCTCCTGTGGTTGCTCCAGAGGTTTTTTTCCGTTCCTGTTGTTATTTCTTTTATGATTTCTTAGGAATGGTATTAGCCGGGTACTTATTTTATTCCTTCTTCAAGGTTTAAAAAAATTCTATCCTTTTACCAGCAATTTCTATAGAGTTTTGGGAAAAGATCCTCAACTTGTTGAGGCTATTTCTACTCTTGCTGAACGTACCTCTATTCCTATGGAAGATAGTACTTAAGTTCTTTTAGATAGGAGACTTGAATCTTATCTAAGGAAAGCTTATTTATATTCAGGTCGTCTCAGGCCTGCATTTTCTTTGGCTGATGTTGCAGCTGCATCAACTTTTTTGTTGGAGATTTAGCGCAACAAGAATTGAATTCTGATTTATCTAGTATAGTTCGCTTTCTGCAACATACTAATCAGTTCTGATGCCATTTTTTGATATCATCAAGATTGATGTTAGATTTATGTCTTTAGCTATTTTTAGCTATAAGAGTTTTGAGGCTTAAATCTTTGAATGCTTATATGACTTTTTAAATCTAGAGTGCTATCTCTTCTTTCCAAGGTAATAAGAGACCTAAGGGTAAATATTAAGCTTCTAAATCGTTTTTCGTTCTTTTTTTCAAATAAGGAACAAAAACCTAATCCTTTTCTATGGAATCTGTTTCCAATTGGAAACCTTCTTTAAATGGAATAAATCCAACCCATTTAAGAAACCAAAAAGCCAGCCCCTAAGTCCGCAGGAAGGTGCTGCTCTCATTCCAGCTCAGCTGGTAGGGGGCAGATTAAGGTTTTTTTCAAGAATGTTTTGGATAATTCGGTCCAAATCAATGGTTTCAGAGTATTGTCTCTCAGGGGTTTCGAATAGGATTCGGAGTAAATCCTCCTGTGAGAAGATTTTTTCTCTCACATATCCCAGCAAATCCAGTTAAAGCTCAGGCTTTCCTGAAGTGTGTTTCAGACCTGGAGTTTCAGGGGTAGTCATGCCAGTTCCTTTTCAGGGACAAGGTCTGGAGTTTTTATTCAAATCTATTCATTGTCTAAAAGAAGGAAATTTCATTCAGATCAATTCTGGATCTGAAAATTTTGAATCGTTATGTAAGAGTACCAATTTTCAAATGGTGACTTTAAGGACTGTTCTGCCTTTTATTCAGCAAGGACATTTTAGGTCCATAATGGATTGCAGGATGTATACCTTCATAATGTAAACACAAAGGAGATGTGCCGACTCAAAAGGATGTATTGCTGGAACAAATAATTTATTGTACAGTCCAACCATCAGTGATAAAAAAACATGGTCACAGTAAAGGATGCCTGACGCGTTTCGTGCATGCGTAGATGCGCTTCTTCGGAGGCTAGTTAGAATCAGGCAGTGACAGCTTTTAAACATCTTATCTACCAATCCTGGAGCAACTTGGGTGTTTAGCCAATGGTTTCTCACTTCCGAGCAGCCAACTAATATTTTCAAAATTCTATACGTATATTAGATAAATGCAAAAATTGTCCGCTGTTCAGGAGTGTCAAACCATAATGCTAAATCTATAACAAACATTAATACATAAACCACTCTGTTGTAATATATCAGAAATGCTAATCTGTATGTTAATAATAATTATTAAGGGCTAAGGTCAAAACATGCTAAACAAATAAATCTAAATAAATAAATCTCTTAATACAAATCTAAGAAACAAAATTAAAAAAATATGAATATTAATAAAACCAAGAAAAAAAGGATTGAAAAAATTAAAAAAATACAAAGTAACAAAAAATACACAAAAGATACAAAAAATACCCCTACTATTATTGGCCACCATGATCAGTTAAAATAGTATTGCTAAGTTATCCTAAGCAGTATATATGTGTCAATGGTATAAAGGGAAAAAATGTCAAAGGATAAGTGCCACTGATCTGTGTTATAATATGAGAGGGGAATAATATGATATCTCCCTAAGGTTATTATATCTGATATAACAACGAAAGGGAATAAAGATAACCAATTATTCATAAAGTGAACAATTATATCTAAATCATATTTGAATCATATAGGGAGATTCAAGATAAATGTATGGGATAAAAATGTTAAAAAGGCTGAAAAAATAAAATAAAAAATAAGGAAATAAATAAAGATTAAGTATAAAACTGAAACTGAAAAGGGAAGACAATGTGATCCAATAAGGGTGTATGATCTACCATATATATTTCATTGCCCTAGAAAAGGAGAGTGTATATATATATATATATATATATATATATATATATATATATATATATAATATTAAATATATATTAGAGGGGGTGGGCAAAGAATTAGGATAGTAATGTAGGTAATGCCCTAAAGAGTCTCCGCTCTTTTTGGTATGGGGATTCCCAGTATATATGAGAAATATGTGTATAGTCTGTAGGTCTGTATCTGTACATCAACATATGTGAAGTATCTATACAAACAGATCTACATCTAATCTTCTGTTGATACCATGAGGGTATCGTGTATTCAATTTGATTATCCAAAACACCTCTCTTTTAAGTAGTCTGGCTGTTCTGTCGCCCCCTCTCACATTCTTTATAATTTTCTCAATTCCAATGAAGGAGAAATATGTAGTGCCTACCCCATGTTGGCGAAAATGTTTTGCCACTGGGGTTCTAGGCTCTTTTTCAGTCAAAGATAACAAGTGCTCCCTAATGCGGTCTTTTAAAGGGCGCATTGTGATACCAGTGTATTGCTGGAAACAATATTGGCATGTGATAAGATAAATCACATGTTGAGAAGTACAGTCGATTCTCTGTCTGATTGTATAAGTCTCATTAGTGTTAGTTGAAGTAAATGTATATGTTTTTTCTGTAAAGTCACAACTTTTACAGGGTCTATGGCCACATTTGAAGGAACCTGGGTTTAAACTTAAAGGGACACTGTACCCAAATTTTTTCTTTTGTAATTCAGAAAGAGCATGCAATTTTAAGCAACTTTCTATTTTACTCCTATTATCAATTTTTCTTCGTTCTCTTGCTATCATTATTTGAAAAAGAAGGCATCTAAGCTTTTTTTTTGGTTTCAGTACTCTGGACAGCACTTTTTTATTGGTGGATGGATTTATCCACCAATCAGCAAGGACAACCTAGGTTGTTCACCAAAAATGGTCCGGTATCTAAACTTACATTCTTGCATTTCAAATAAAGATACCAAGAGAATGAAGAAAAATCGATAATAGGAGTAAATTAGAAAGTTGCTTAAAATGTCATGCTCAATCTGAATCACAAAAGAAAATTTTTGGGTACAGTGTCCCTTTAACCAGTTATTTTTCATTTGTGGTTTTTCTGAAAAAATCTTATTGGTTATGTCATTGAGCGATGGTGCTTTTTTAGCAACAAATGTTATCCCTTTGGAAACTATTTGTTTCAATGTGTCATCACTTCTTAGTATTGTAAGGTTATTCTTGATAACATTACAAATTTTATAATATTGGTTGCTGAACTGGGTGGAAAAAACAATGTTTTCCTTATTGGGACCTCTATCTCTCTTATTAAATAGAGTATTTCTCTGTAATATTTCCACTTCTTTATTGATGTTATGAAGTTTAAATCTATTATAGCCCCTTTTTATGAGTCTATCAGTTAGGTCTCTAGCTTCTAATCTGTATGTTTCTAGATTAGAGCAATTCCTGCGGAGCCTCAGGTACTGGCCTTTAGGTATGCCCTTCTTCAGGTGTGGGACGGAGACTCTTTAGAGCATTAACTAAATTACTATCCTAATTCTTTGCCCACCCCCTCTAATATATATATATATATATATATATATATATATATATATATATATATATATATATATATATATATATATATATATTTTCTCCTTTTCTAGGGCAATGAAATATATATGGTAGATCATACACCCTTATTGGATCACATTGTCTTCCCTTTTCAGTTTCAGTTTTATACTTAATCTTTATTTCCTTATTTTTTATTTTATTTTTTTCAGCCTTTTTAACATCATTTTTATCCCATACATTTATCTTGATTCTCCCTATATGATTCAAATATGATTTAGATATAATTGTTCACTTTGTGAATAATTGGTTATCTTTATTCCCTTTCGTTGTTATATCAGATATAATAACCTTAGGGAGATACAGAGGAAATCATATTATTCCCCTCTCATATTATAACACAGATCAGTGGCACTTATCCTTTGACATTTTTTCCCTTTATACCATTGACACATATATACTGCTTAGGATAACTTAGCAGTATTTTTTGTATCTTTTGTGTATTTTTTGTTATTTTGTATTTTTTAATTTTTTCAATCCTTTTTTCTTGGTTTTATTAATATTCATATATTTTTTTAATTTTGTTTCTTAGATTTGTATAAGAGATTTATTTAGATTTATTTGTTTGGCATGTTTTGACCTTAGCCCTTAAATAATTATTATTAACATACAGATTAGCATTTCTGATTGTTATATTGTTGCGCCGCAACTATGAGCTCCGACATGATAAACAAATATAAAGACTCTTGCCTGTGTAAAAGAGAGATTACCTTGTAAAGCTGTGCACATATTTACTTTGAGTTGTTTGTATATTTCTCATATATTACAACAGAGTGGTTTATGTATTAATGTTTGTTATAGATTTAGCCTTATGGTTTGACACTCCTGAACAGCAGACAATTTTTGCATTTATCTAATATACGTATAGAATTTTGAAAATATTAGTTGGCTGCTCGGAAGTGAGAAACCATTGGCTAAACACCCAAGTTGCTCCAGGATTGGTAGATAAGATGTTTAAAAGCTGTCACTGCCTGATTCTAACTAGCCTCCGAAGAAGCGCATTTACGCATGCGCGAAATGCGCCAGGCGTCCTTTACTGTAACCATGTTATTTTACCACTGATGGTTGGACTGTACAATAAATTATTTATTCCAGCAATACATCCTTTTGAGTCAGCGCATCTCCTTTGTGTTTACATTGTCTCATAGCGGTTGGGCATACCGCTTTTTGCAACGCTGCTCTATTGCTACTATCACTTGGACTTCCGGGCTTGTTTTCCGTCCCCCCAACGCTACACCACCTGAGTGAGCCTTGCTACGTCACGGGTGACGCACAGAGGAAACGTCTCTACGACTGCCGGATCTCTTTTTCGTACGCCAAGAAGGACACACAATCTGCAACCCCCCCGGAAGGGTCTCATCGCCAGTCCGAGGTGAAGTTCAGCAGTGCGCCCAGGCACCCCACCAGATCAGTGGAGGGTACGAGATAACCGACGACATACTACTACAGTGACTTTACATTGTCTTGGTCACCCGTGTCAACTAGGCTGAAGCGGTGTTTACTGACATTTTGGGAACCTGTTTGGGACTTTTTGCTTGGAATTGCCCATAGTGAATTATTGGAACAGTTGTGACAGCCTGGTCCCCTCTGACACGGACTGTATTGGGACTATATTAATATCCCCCTTAGACTTGGTTTTCTACATATACGTTCAGAACACCTAGGGGATTCATCTTCTGAAAACTTTTTGCCGTTTTGATAATTTTGTCGATTGTTATTCCCAGTGTTCAGATATATGCAATAATAGGACAGAATTGCTGGATATATTATATTATCATATCATTACATTGTTCATTTTATTGTACTACTATTTCCTTATACTTCAGTGCAAGCCTGATTTAACAGATTTCTTATAAAAATGGCTACTATACTTCCCACAGGGGTGATAAATGAACATAATGAAAGCAAATAATGGCATCTGCACTTAAGAGGACACAGTGAAGTTTTAGAATCCATTAGGGAAGATAACCTTGATACTGTATTTTCTAGCCTAGAAAAATTGAGATATAAAGAAACTAACCTATGGTGGGACATTGAGTTTTTAGACCTTTATATCTCTGAGAACAAAGTCCCTAGAGGACTTCGTATGAAAAAATATCCCTCTTTTGCCCTAGATAACCCTGCATTTATGGAGGAGTGGAATACCAACTTAACAAATTGCTCCATTATATGCTTGAAACAGCTCCTTAGACATAAGAGGGAAGAGAGGGATAATATACTAGTGGAGATTAACAAGACTTTTGACATGTTAAAAGCATTTGAGTCAACACAAAAATATACTGATTATAAATTACAACTTGACAGCACCATTGACCAATTAGATGCCACATTGTCAGACAGAAAAGTACAGAAATACAATAGGGATAAAAAAGATTATTATCTTGATATAGTATATTCCTGGCAAAAATCTAGGCCACAGGGTAGAAGAGGATCCCAGAAGAAAATAAAGACAGTGGTGGTAAAAATAAATCACAACAGAATAAGAACCAAACACCTAGAAAAGTTACCTTCTCAAGTATTGAAACTGACAATTTAGAAGGAGAAACAACAGAAACAACCACTGAAGAGCTAGACATAGCACCTACAACCTCTAGCAATACAACTACAGAAAGACAAAATCTGAAAACTTTGGTTAAACAACCTCAGCAAACTAGCACCCCTAAGAAGGGTGAACATACATATAGATACCCCAGCAGGGTTAGGAAAAACATGAAGAAGTAGCAACAGTAAATCTCTCTGACTATACAATATCACCACACCACGTTAATCTATTAAATAAAGGTTTGAGTTTTGCACCTACAACCAATTTTGATTTATTTGGCACTCTTTTAGACACTAATAAATTTGTTAGGAAAATAGTACTTAGAAAACACTTTGTTAACACAGAGACACCCCCAATGCCCCCCACTAACACAGATACACTGACGAGTAATATAGGACTTATTTTCTGATCTCACAGATCTTACCACTCTCATTTCACTTCAGCAACAAACTATTCGTTCAACTGGACATATGTTTGGGACCCCTCAGACTTACCCATTCAAGGATAAATCACATTTCTATCCTGTGCACGCACGTGATCACTTAATAGATCTCTTTCAGAGATCAGTAGAAAAAGAATTAACAGATCTTAATGAATCTGTATATTCCTCCACACATCGTAAAGCCAGAGATAACTTGAGCCATAAAGAGAGAATAGCTCTCAAGGAACTAAAAGATAATCCCAATATAGCCATAACCAAAGCGGACAAGGGGGGGGGGGGCTATTGTCCTCCTCAATACCTCTGACTATTTGGAAGAAATTAACAATCAACTAACAGATAATGATCAATATATGAAATTGACTTTTAACCCTACTATATCTTTCAGTAACCAATTAAAAAGTCACCTTGATACAGCTAAGGAAAATGGTTATATGCCAGAAGAACTCACATATTTCTTATTAGTAGAAGCCCCTACTATACCAAGCTTCAGAATAGCACCTAAAATTCATAAAAGTCTCACAAAACCACTGGGGAGGCCTATTGTGGCCTGCCAGGGCTCCCTATGTGAGAGACTGGGAGGCTGGCTGGACCACATACAACAACCCATAGTACAATCATTACCAGGTTATATTAAAGATAGTGGCCACTTAATTCAACAACTAAGGAATGTCAAATGGAAGAGTGAGTACATTTGGGTCACTATAGACGTAGCTGCTCTCTATTCGAGCATCCCTCATACAACAGGACTTACAGCCCTAAATGAAATGCTGCTAAGAAATACAGATTTAGAAACTGATTTCATTACTTTTGTTGTAGAAACTGCAGAATAGTTTTTATTAAAACACAATTATTTTGTGCATGAGGGCCATAACTATTTACAAAAACGTGGCACGGCCATGGGCGCTAAATTCGCCCCGGCCTATGCCAATATCTATATGGGCAATATGGAATTAAGTTTAATTTTTACAAATGACTTCCTATTTAAGAATAATATCATATTATATGGACGTTTTATTGACGACCTTATAATAATATGGGATACAACACATAATGAGCATACCATTAAACAATTCATGACCTATATCAACAATAATAAATTCAATCTAACTTTTACCCATAAAAGTGATGCCCATTCTATTGAATATTTGGATCTTAAACTTAATATAGACCTTTCTAACTTAGACATTATGACGTCTACATATAGGAAACCTACTTCCAAAAATACCATCCTGAGAGCTGACTCATGTCATGTCCCACACCTGAAGAAGGGCATACCTAAAAGCCAGTACCTGAGGCTCCGCAGGAATTGCTCTAATCTAGAAACATACAGATTAGAAGCTAGAGACCTAACTGATAGACTCATAAAAAGGGGCTATAATAGATTTAAACTTCATAACATCAATAAAGAAGTGGAAATATTACAGAGAAATACTCTATTTAATAAGAGAGATAGAGGTCCCAATAAGGAAAACATTGTTTTTTCCACCCAGTTCAGCAACCAATATTATAAAATTTGTAATGTTATCAAGAATAACCTTACAATACTAAGAAGTGATGACACATTGAAACAAATAGTTTCCAAAGGGATAACATTTGTTGCTAAAAAAGCACCATCACTCAATGACATAACCAATAAGAATTTTTCAGAAAAACCACAAATGAAAAATAACTGGTTAAGTTTAAACCCAGGTTCCTTCAAATGTGGCCATAGACCTTGTAAAAGTTGTGACTTTACAGAAAAAACACATACATTTACTTCAACTAACACTAATGAGACTCGTATAAGTCTCATTAGTGTTAGTTGAAGTAAATGTATGTGTTTTTTCTGTAAAGTCACAACTTTTAAGGGCCGCGTTGTGATACCAGTGTATTGCTGGAAACAATATTGGCATGTGATAAGATAAATCACATGTTGAGAAGTACAGTCAATTCTCTGTCTGATTGTATAATCAGACAGAGAATTGACTGTACTTCTCAACATGTGATTTATCTTATCACATGCCAATATTGTTTCCAGCAATACACTGGTATCATAACGCGCCCCTTAAAAGACCGCATTAGGGAGCACTTTTTAGCTTTGACTGAAAAAGAGCCTAGAGCCCCAGTGGCAAAACATTTTCGCCAACATGGGGTAGGCACTACACATTTCTCCTTCACTGGAATTGAGAAAATTATAAAGAATGCGAGAGGGGGCGACAGAACAGCCAGACTACTTAAAAGAGAGGTGTTCTGGATAATCAAATTGAATACAAGATACCCTCATGGTATCAATAGAAGATTAGATGTAGATCTGTTTGAATAGATACTTCACATATGTTGATGTACAGATACAGACCTACAGACTATACACATATTTCTCAAATATACTGGGAATCCCCATACCAAAAAGAGCGGAGACTCTTTAGGGCATTACCTACATTACTATTCTAATTCTTTGCCCACCCCCTCTAATTATATATATATATATATATATATATATATATATATATATATATATATATATATATATATATATACACACACACACACCTCCACACACACACACACACTCTCCTTTTCTAGGGCAATGAAATATATATGGTAGATCATACACCGTTATTGGATCACATTGTCTTCCCTTTTCAGTTTCAGTTTTATACTTAATCTTTATTTATTTCCTTATTTTTTATTTTATTTTTTCAGCCTTTTTAACATCATTTTTATCCCATACATTTATCTTTATTCTCCCTATATGATTCAAATATGATTTAGATATAATTGTTCACTTTGTGAATAATTGGTTATCTTTATTCCCTTTCGTTGTTATATCAGATATAATAACCTTAGGGAGATAGAGGAAATCATATTATTCCCCTCTCATATTATAACACAGATCAGTGGCACTTATCCTTTGACATTTTTTCCCTTTATACCATTGACACATATATACTGCTTAGGATAACTTAGCAATACTATTTTAACTGATCATGGTGGCCAATAAAAGTGGGGGTATTTTTTGTATCTTTTGTGTATTTTTTGTTATTTTGTATTTTTTAATTTTTTCAATCCTTTTTTTCTTGGTTTTATTAATATTCATATTTTTTTAATTTTGTTTCTTAGATTTGTATTAAGAGATTTATTTATTTAGATTTATTTGTTTGGCATGTTTTGACCTTAGCCCTTAATAATTATTATTAACATACAGATTAGCATTTCTGATTGTTATATTGTTGCACCCCAACTATGAGCTCTGACATGCTAAACAAATATAAAGACTCTTGCCTGTGTAAAACAGAGATTACCTTGTAAAGCTGTGCACATATATACTTTATTGAGTTGTTTGTATATTTCTCTTATATATTACAACAGAGTGGGTTATGTATTAATGTTTGTTATAGATTTAGCATTATGGTTTGACACTCCTGAACAGCGGACAATTTTTGCATTTATCTAATATACGTATAGAATTTTGAATATATTAGTTGGCTGCTCGGAAGTGAGAAACCATTGGCTAAACACCCAAGTTGCTCCAGGATTGGTAGATAAGATGTTTAAAAGCTGTCACTGCCTGATTCTAACTAGCCTCCGAAGAAGCGCATCTACGCATGCGCGAAACGCGTCAGGCGACCTTTACTGTGACCATGTTATTTTACCACTGATGGTTGGACTGTACAATAAATTATTTGTTCCAGCAATACATCCATTTGAGTCAGTGCATCTCCTTTGTGTTTACATTGTCTCATAGCGTTTGGGCATACCGCTTTTTGCAACGCTGCTCTATTGCTACTATCACTTGGACTTCCGGGCTTGTTTTCCATCCCCCCCAACGCTACACTACCTGAGTGAGCCTTGCTACGTCACGGGTGACGCACAGAGGAAACGTCTCTGCCGGATCTCTTTTTCGTACGCCAAGAAGGACACACAAGCTGCAACCCCCCCGGAAGGGTCTCATCGCCAGTTCGAGGTGAAGTTCAGCAGTGCGCCCAGGCACCCCACCAGATCAGTGGAGGGTAAGAGATAACCGACGACATACTACTACAGTGATTTTACATTGTCTTGGTCACCCGTGTCAACTAGGCTGAAGCGGTGTTTACTGACATTTTGGGAACCTGTTTGGGACTTTTTGCTTGGAATCGCCCATAGTGAATTATCGGAACAGTTGTGACAGCTTGGTCCCCTCTGACACGGACTGTATTGGGACTATATTAATATCCCGCTTAGACTTGGTTTTCTAGATATACGTTGAGAACACCTAGGGGATTCATCTTCTGAACACTTTTTGCTGTTTTGATAATTTTGTATACCTTCATATTCCGATTTATTCAGATCATTATCAGTTCCTGAGATTCTCTTTTCTAGACAAGCATTACCAATTTGTTGCTTTTCCATTTCTGGATTAGCAACCGCTCAAAGAATCTTTTAAAGGTTTTTGGTGCCCTGCTTTATGGAAACTAGAGAGCAGGGTATTGCGGTGCTTCCTTATTTGGACGATATTTTGGTACTAGCTCAGTCCATCCGTTCTGCAGAATCTCACACTAATCAACTAGTGTTGTTTCTTCGGAAACATGGTTGGAGGATCAATTTACCAAAAAGTTTATTGATTCCTCAGACAAGGGTCACCTTTTTAGGTTTCCAGATAGATTCAGTGTCCATGATTCTGTCTCTAACAGACAAGAGACGTTTGAAAGTGGTTGCAGCCTGTCGGCACCTTCAGTCTCAGTCATTCCCTTTAGTGGTTATGTGCATGGAAAATGTAGGTCTCATGACTGCAGCATTGGACGCATTTCCCTTTGCCCGTTCTCACATGAGACCTCTCCAGCTTTGTTTGCTGAATCCATGGTGCAGGGATTATTCTAAGATATCACAATTAATATCCTTAAATCCCAATGTTTGACACTCTGACGTGGTGGTAAATCACCAGCGTTTAGTTCAAGGGGCTTCTTTGTTCGGCTAACCTGGACTATGTTCTCTACAGATACAAGTCTTTCAGGTTGGGGAGCTGTTTGGGGATCTCTGACAGCACAAGGGGTTTTGGAAATCTCAAGAGGCGAGATTACCAATCAATATTTTAGATCTCCTTGCTATTCTCAGAGCTCTTCATTTTTGGCCTTTGTTGAAGAGAGAACTGTTCATTTATCTTCAAACAGACAATATCACATTCAGTGGCATTTGTCAATCAGCAGGGTGGGACTCACAGTCAACAAGCTATGAAGAAGTATCTTGGATACTTGCTTGGGAGGAATCCAGCTCCTGTCTAATTTCTGTGGTTCATATCCCAGGTATAGACATTGGGAGGCGGACTATCTCAGCCGTCAGACTTTACATCCTGCGGAGTGGTTCCTCCATCCAGATGTGTTTTCTCAGATTGTTCAAGTTATGGGGTCTTCCACAGATAGATCTGATGGCTTCTCATCTAAACAAGAGACTTCCCAGATGCCTGTCCAGGTTCAGGGATTTTCAGGCGGAAGCAGTGGATGCGCTGACACTTCCTTGGTGTTACCAACCTGCTTATATTTTCCCGCCTCTAGTTCTTCTTCCAAGAGTGATTTCCAGAATCATCATGGAACAATCGTTTGTGTTATTGGTGGCTCCAGCATGGCCCCACAGGTTTTGGTATGCGGATCTTGTTCAGATATTCAGTTGCCAACCTTGGCCACTTCCGTTAAGGCCGGACCTACTGTTTCAAGGTCCGTTTTTCCATCAGGATCTCAAGTCATTAAATTTGAAGGTATGGAAAATGAACGCTTAGTGCTAAGTCATAGAGGTTTTTCTGACTCAGTGATTAATACTATGTTACAAGCTCGTAAATCTGTTTTTAGAAAGATTTATTATCGAGTTTGGAAGACCTACATTTTATGGTATTCTTCTCATAAATTTTCTTGGCATTCTTTTAGAGTTGCAAGAATTTTACAGTTTCGTCAGGATGGTTTGGATAAGGTTTTGTCTGCAGTTCCTTGAAGGAACAAATCTCTGCTCTGTTTTATTCACAGAAAGATTGCTAAACTTTCTGATATTCACTGTTTTGTACAGGCTTTAGTTTGTGTTTAAGCCTGTCATTAAATCAATCTCTCCTCCTTGGAATCTTAATTTGGTTTTGAAGGCTTTACAGGATCCTCCATATTGAGCCTATGCATTGTTTGGACATTTAACTACTTTCTTGGAAAGTATTGTTCCTTTTGGCAATCTCTTCTGCTAGAAGAGTTTCTGAGCTATCTGCTCTTTCTTGTGAATCTCCTTTTCTGATTTTTCATCAGGTTAAGGTGGTTTTGCGGACTTCATTTCATTTTTTCCTAAGGTTGTGAATTCTAACAACATTAGTAGAGAAATTGTTGTTCCTTCCTTGTGTCCTAATCCTAAGATCTTTACATTCTTTGGATGTGGTGAGAGCTTTAAAATATTATATTGAAGCTACTAAGATTTCAGGAAGACTTCTAGTCTATTTGTTATATTTTCTGGTCCTAGGAAAGGTCAGAAAAACTTCTGCTATTTCCGTGGTTTGTTGATTAAAGCTTTTGATTCTTCAAGCTTATTGGAGTCGGGTTAGGCCCCGCTTCAGAGAATTACAGCTCATTCTACTAGCTCAGTCGCCACTTTGTGGGCTTTTAAGAATGAAGCTTCAGTTGATCAAATTTGGTCCTCTTTACATACATTTACTAAATTCTACCGTTTTGATGTATTTGCTTCTTCAGAAGCAATTTTTTGTAGAAAAGTTCTTCAGGCAGCTGTTTCAGTTTGATTCTTCTGCTGATGTTTTAAGTTTTTCTTTTCTTTATGAGAATAACTTATATTTTGGGTTGTGGGTTATTTTTTTCAGCATATGGCTGTTGTTTATTTTGATCCCTCCCTCTCTAGTGACTATTGAGTGGAGTTCCACATCTTGGGTATTTGATATCCCATACGTCACTAGCTCATGGACTCTTGCCAATTACATGAAAGAAAACATAATTTATGTAAGAATTTACAAGATAAATGCATTTCTTTCATATTGGCAAGAGTCCATGAGGCCCACCCTTTTTATTGTGGTTATGATTTTTTTGTATAAAGCACAATTATTTCCAGATTCCTCAGTTGATGCTTTCTACTCCTTTCTTTATCACCCCACTACTTGGCTATTCGTTAAACTGAATTGTGGGTGTGGTGAGGGGTGTATTTATAGGCATTTTGAGGTTTGGGAAACTTTGCCCCTCCTGGTAGGATTGTATATCCCATACGTCACTAGCTCATGGACTCTTGCCAATATGAAAGAAATGAATTTATCTTGTAAATTCTTACATATATGTTTTTCTTCGTTCTCTTGCTATCGTTGTTTGAAAAAGAAGGCATCTAAGCTAAGATGCCAGACCATTTTTGGTTCAGACGATAGACAGCACATGTTTATTGGTGGGTGAATGTATCCACCAATCAGCAAGAACAACCCAGGTTGTTCACCAAAAATGGGCCGGCATCTAAACTTACATTCTTGCTTTTCAAATAAAGATACCAAGAGAATGAAGAAAAATTGATAATATGAGTAAATTAGAAAGTTACTTAAAATTGCATGCTCTGTCTGAATCACAAAAATAAAAAATGTGGGTTCAGTGTCCCTTTAAGGTTTGCTTATATAAAATGATACATTGTCTAAAATGAATTCACCAGCACTGCAAGTGGAAAAAAAAATGCCAAAATGATCATGGACATTAAAACATTTACAAGTCCCTATAATGAGTGATTTGGTGCCCCAAACTTACAGTCAAATCTCTCAGCAGGATGCAGTTCACTTAAAGGGACACTGTACCCAAATGTTTTCTTTTGTAATACAGAAAGAGCATGCAATTTTAAGCAACTTTCTAATTTACTCCTATTATCAATTTTTCTTCGTTCTCTTGCTATCATTATTTGAAAAAGAAGGCATCTAAGCTTTTTTTGGTTTCAGTACTCTGGACAGCACTTTTTTATTGGTGGATGAATTTATCCACCAATCAGCAAGGACAACCCAGGTTGTTCACCAAAAATGGGCCGGCATCTAAACTTACATTCTTGCATTTCAAATAAAGATACCAAGAGAATGAAGAAAATTTGATAATAGAAGTAAATTAGAAAGTTGCTTAAAATTTCATGCTCAATCTGAATCACAAAAGAAAAATTTTGGGTACAGTGTCCCTTTAAGTTTTTCACTTAAAAGGGACAATCAACACCAAATTGTTATTGTTTAAAAATAAAGAACGCCTTTACTACCTATTCTGCAGCTTTGCACAGCCAACATTGTTATATAACATTTAAATCTCTAAATGTCTGCCTGTTTCTGAGCCACTACAGCCTCTTATCACATGCTTTTTTATTAGCTTTTCACAACAAGAGACTGATTTTATATATATATATATATATATATATATATATATATATATATATATATATATATATATACACACATACACACACAAACATAAACACACTTACAAGCTCTGAGCTAAGATTAAAAGCAAAAATTGAAGATTTAATCTTAGCTGAGAGTTTGTAAGTGAGTGTTGGACTTTCTCTTGTGCGCTGTATTAATTTGTTTTGTAATTTTCCCTATGGGCCTTGCACCCAGACCTGTCTGGGGTTAACTGTCTGTGGCTCTGGGGATAGTGCAGCTTCCTGATAGTGCTATTGTGCACCCAGGGCTGTGCATGTTGCAGGGTCATGGGATGTGTACCCGGTCCGGTCTGAGAGTGCAGTCCCCTTTCATGTTTTTTATATGTCTAGGGTGATTACATAAGCCTGTGCACCCTTCACTTGTTCCCAGTTTGTTGGATTGAGAGCTTGCATTGTGTGGCTGTTTAGGGACTCCGGTTTTGGAAGAGATCTTAACGTGGTACCTGGGCTTATCCCATTTGACCAGATGCGGTAACTAACTCTTCCATTTTTGCTTTTAATCTTAGCTGAGAGCTTGTAAGTGAGTGCTGGACTTTCTCTGTGTGCTGTGTGTTGAGAAGTTGTGTCTGACACTGCACTAATTGGCTAAAATGCAAGTCAAAAGATTATAAATAGCCATGTGATCAGGGGGCTGTCAAAAGAGGCTTAGATACAAGGTAATCACAAAGTTAAAAAGTATATTAAAAAAACCATGTTGGCTGTGCAAAACTGGGGAATGGGTAGGAGATTATCTTTTTAAACAATAACAATTTTGGAGTTGACTGTCCTTTTAATGATTACACACCTCACAGGACTCAAGACAGGAGTTCAGTAAATACAGTATACTTTCAACCTTGGTCAAAGATGGACATTCTAGTACAAAAATAATATGCTCTAACAAATCTGAGCATGCAATTTCTAATTAGGAATGTCCTTATAAAAACACGATTGGCAGGATTAATTTAATAAAATGCTCTAGCAAATTACATTATTTTATAGTTACTTTTATGTTTCTTTAATTTTATGGATGGATACTATGGTTACTGCTTCAATTACAACATACAAAGGACAAGTGATATACAGAGAGCTAAATTACTTTTAACATGAGATTTTGTTTTAGTATAAAGGAGCTATCTGCCCTACATGGCCCTTTGTTGTTTTGTTTCCAGGGGGGTTAAGGTAACTGGGCTTCAGGCAAGAGGAGGTCAAAAACAGAATAAGCAAAGCTCTCGGGTTACAGGAGGTCTATGGCGCCTAAAGTATATGACACTACGATTGATCTTCAGTGGACCGGTAGTGCAGGCCTCACTAATACCCTAACTGCAAATCACAGTGCGCCTTTTATCCCAAACATTTTATAACATTATTTTATTATTATTACCATTTCTCTGCCGTTTCCTTTCCCAGACACCGCCTCCAAAACATAACAACAAAGAAGACTTCCGATTCCAGGTTAAAAGTCCGGAAGGGGAAATTCACGTGACGCCATTAAAATACGTGAATACTTGGGATAGCTTGTGATTGGATATTCTTGATCAGACAAATACGCGCGTGGTGTTAGAGGTGTTGCTGCTGGGCTATGGAAAGAGAATTCCGTCTAATTGATGAATGTCCTCCTGACTGAGCGTTTAATCCTTTTGTGACTATGTTACCAGATCAGCGTGCACAAGCACAAACCAACTCAGTTAATTAGACTGTGCTGTTTCTGGATGTGACGGTAGTACGGTACCACAGAAGCCCCTCGCTGCTGGGCATTATATATACTAGTTTACACATTGCCTTAAGCATTATATAGAGCAGTGGCAGAAAAAAAAATTCTAGGCCTCCCAGCGAGGAAGATTTATGGGGCCCCGGCGGGTGCGTACAACAGAGGTTGCTCCTGACTACATGTCTAACATTTCAGACTGATAGCAATTGGTACTACAGCACAGGGACACTGTCAGCCAAATAGTTTTAAGTGGCCATACTGTGGATACACCAAAGTTTTTTTTTTTTTTTTTGGGGGGGGGGGGGGTTCTAAGAGCTCTTGGTGAAATTAATCACATTAAGAATAAATTATTTTTTCTTATGCAAATAAGTTTGTTACAGATGGTCTGTTATTTTAAGAGGAAAAAACAAACAATGTATGACGATAAGGAAGTTGGTGTCTTATTCAAGCTGTTTTTTATTCACATTTTTTGTCAGACTGCTTTAAATTGACTTTTAAAATAAAAATATGCCTTTATTTAAATAACATGATTCATATAATATAGTTACACAGAGGTGAATTCCTTTTATACAACAATTGTATATACAATATACACCACCTGAAACACATACATTAGCATCAATACAAATATTACAATTTTGAAATGGTAACTGATATTTACAAAGGGTAAATGACCATTGGGCCACTGATTTTTCTATAAAGTAAGTGTAGATTAGATCCGCCTCCGTGACATGGAATTGTTTTTAGCCCGGCCCAATGGTGTTTTGGGCACAGAAATTGGCATAGGTACTGTAATTCCCATTGTTGAATAAGTAATTAATATTTTTAAAAGGGTTATTGACCATTAGGCCACTGATTTTACTGATAATATATGTAGGGTATATCCTCCTCCGTGACATAAAATTGTTTTTAGCCTGGCCCAATGGTGTTTTGTGCACAGAAATTGATGCCAATACTGGCATATGTGCTGTTATTCCTGTTTTTTAATAAGCAACTGATATTTTCAAAGGGTTAATGACCATGGAGAGGGATGGCCTAGGCACAGACATTGATGCCAAAACTGGCATTGGTTGCTGTAATTCCCATTAGTGCTATTTCAAAGGGTTAATAACCATTGTGCCACTGGCTTTACTGTTAATATACATAGGCTAGGTTCCCCTACATGACATGGAATTGTTTTTAGCCTGGCCCAATTGTGTTTTGGGCACAGAAATTGATGCCAACACTGGCATAGGTGCTGTAATTCCCATTTTTGGATAAGTAACTGATATTTTCAAAGGGTTAAGGACCATTGGGCCACTGATTTCACTATGAATATACACAGGGTAGATCCCCTCCATGACATAAAATTGTTTTTAGCCTGGCCCAATGGTGTTTTGGGCACATAAATTAATGCAAACATTAGCATAGGTGCTGTAATTCCCATTTCTGAATAAGTAACTGATATTTTCAAAGGTTTAATAACCATTGGATCACTGATTTCACTATGCAAATACACAGGATAGATCACCCTCCATGACATTAAATTGTTTTTGGCCTGGCCTAATGCTGTTTTGGGCACAGAAATTGATGCCAACATTAGCACAGGTGCTGTAATTCCCATTTCTGAATAAGTGATATTTTCAAAGGGTTAATAACTACTGGGCCACTGATTTCACTATGAAAATACAGAGTAGACATTAAATTGTTTTTGGCCTGGCCTAATGGTGTTTTGGGCACAGAAATTAATGCCAACATTAGCATAGGTGCTGTAATTCTCTTTTTTGAATAAGTAACTGATATTTTCAAAGGGTTAATAAACATTGGGCCACCGATTGTACTTTTAATATATATAGGGTACTAGGGTAGATCCCCCTCCATGTCATGGAATTGTTTTTAGCCTGGCCCAATGGTGTTTTGGGCACAGAAACACTGGCATATGTGCTGTTCCCATTTTTGAATAAGTAACTGATATTGTCAAAGGATTAATGACCGTTGGGCCACTGATTTTACTGTTAATATACATAGGGTAGATTCCCCTACATGACATGAAATTGTTTTAGGCAAACAAAATGATGCCAACACTAGCATAGGTGCTGTAATTCCCTTTTTTTTAAAGTAACTAATATTTTCAAATGGTTAATGACCATTGGGCCACTGATTTTACTGATAATATATGTAGGGTATATCCTCCTCCGTGATATGGAATTGTTTTTAGCCTGGGCCAATTGTGTTTTGGGCACAGAAATTGATGCCAACAGTAGAAAAGGGGCTGTAATTCCCATTTTTGAATATGTTACTGATATTTTCAAATGGTTAATGACCATTGGGCCACTAATTTCACTATGAATATACATAGGTTAGGTCCCACTTGACATGGAATTGTTTTTAGCCTGGCCCAATGGCCATTCCCATTTTTGAATAAGCAACTGATATTTTCAAAGGGTTAATGACCATTGGGTCATTGATTTTATTGTTGATATACATAGGGTAGATCCCTCTCCATGACATGGAATTGTTTTTACCTAGCCTAGGCACAGAAATTGATGCCAAAACTGGCATTGGTTGCTGTAATTCCCATTTTTTAATAATTGATATTTTCAAAGGGTTAATAACCATTGTGCCACTGACTTTACTGTTAATATACATAGGTTAGGTCCCCCTACAGGACATGGAATTGTTTTTAGCCTGGCACAATGGTGTTTTAGACACAGAAACTGATGCCAACACTGGCTTAGGTGCTGTAATTCCCTTTGTTGAATAGGTAACTGATACTTTCAAAGGGTTAATGACCAATGTGCGTATCTTATGTATATTCATAGTGAAATCAGTGGCCTTATTGTCATTAACCCTTTGAATATATCAGTTATTCAAAAATGGGAATTATAGCACCTATGTCAGTGTTGGCATCAATATATTTTCTGAAAACACCATTGCGCCAGGCTTAAAACAATTTCATATCATGTAGGGGGATCTATTCTACGTATATTAACAGTAAAATCAGTGGCTGAAAGGTTAATAAACCTTTAAAAATATCAGTTACTTATTCAAAAATGGGAATTACAACACCTATGCCTGTGTTGGCATCAATTTATTTTTCAAAAACACCATTGGGCCAGGGTAAAAACAATTGCATGTCATGGAGGGTGATCTACCCTGTGTATTTTCATAGTGAAATCATTGATCCAATGGTTATTAACCCTTTTGAAAATGGGAATTTTCATTCATTTCTTTGCCCAAACACCTCCATGTCATGGAGGGGGATCTACTCTACATATATAACCAGTAAAATCAGTGGTCATTGATAATTTGAAAATATCAGTCACTTATTCAAAAATGGGGATTACAGCACCTATGCCATTGTTGGCATCAATTTCTGTGCCCAAAACACCATTGGGCCAGGCTAAAAACAATTTAATGTCATGGAGGGGGTCTACTCTACATATATTACCAGTAAAATCAGTGGTCATTGATCCTTTGAAAATATCAGTTACTTGTTAAAAAATGGGAATTACAGAACCTATGCCAGCATTGGCATCAATTTCTGTGCCCAAAACACCATTAGACGAGGTTAAAAAAAAAAATCCATGTCACAGCTAAAACAACAAATAAAACACACACACACATAGAACCCTTATGAATTATCATATTGGAAGTGATGAACGTCTATACACAATCACAAATCTTATAGATAAAGGTTTAGGGTTTTTTCTCTAATTGGATCTTATACCACCATCATACATATCAAAACACTTTGATAGGAGAAATCTTCTCAGACCCCTTACAAACTTGAGAAAATGTGTATATCCCCAAAACCTATAAAACACTGCCTTTCATTGAATTATACATTGCTCCAACCCCAGGGTATTTACCGTATTACATTGATAGGTGGAAAGAGGAATTAAAAGTAGATATAACATACAGGTATACCCCGCTCATACAGCGGGTTAGGGACCCGAGCCCCACTGTAAAGTGAAAACCGCCTTAAAGTAAAACAATGTAGGTTTAGCTTTCTTTTCACTCGCCAGTGTTTAAAAAAACTTGAAAACATGTTTGAACTAACATATATTAGGGGTGCAATAGTGCTACGTTTAGTTTAACATAATTCCTATTTAAAAATAAATACCTACCTGTAAAATAAACCCTAAGTTAGCTACAATATAACTAATAGTTACATTGTATCTATCTTAGGTTTTATTTCACAGGTAAGTTTGTATTTATTTTAACTAGGTAGACTAGTTAGTAAATAGTTATTAACTATTTAATACCTATTTAAAATAAATACAAACGTACCTGTAAAAATAAAACCTAACCTGCCTTACACTAACTCCTAACATTACACTACAATTAAATAAATTACATTAATTAAATACAATGAACTAAATTAAAAAAAATAAAGACTAAATTACACAAAATAAAAAAGAAATTATCAAATATTTAAACTAATTACACCTAATCTAATAGCCCTATCAAAATAAAAAATAAATTATCAAATATTTAAACTAATTACACCTAATCTAATAGCCCTATCAAAATAAAAAAGCTTCCCAAAATAAAAAAAACCTAGCCTAAACTAAACTGCCAATAGCCCTTAAAAGGGCCTTTTGCGGGGCATTGCCCCAAAGAAATCAGCTTACAGTTTTTGAAGACCGGACATCCATCCTCAAGGAAGCCGGGAGAAGTCTTCATCCAAGCGGGCAGAAGTGGTCCTCCAGGCGGGCAGAAGTCTTCATCCAGTTTTACAGGTATGATGTTAGACTGGCGCTAGAGTCCTCACCCCTCTGCTAAGTACAAGGGATTCCCTCTAGTAACAATCCCAAAAGAATGATAGGTTTCGGCAAAGTGATGAAATGTACAAGCGCTATTCACAAGGAATAGCTGGGGGATTCTTCCAGGTAGTTCTCTAAGAGTATAATATTGTAATAAGAAGCAAGCACTAGATATGCTTAAAATTAAATCCGTACACAGAGGTTATAGGTATATAAATTTATCTGATATAAACTATAAAATATAATATTAATAATACATGTGTCGACACATTAAAGGGACATGAAACCCAAATTTTTTCTTTCATGATTTAGAAAGAGCATACAATTATAAACAACTTTCTAATTTACTTCTATTATCTATTTTGCTTCATTCTCTTGATATTCTTTGCTGAAAAGCATATCTAGATATGCTTAGTAGCTGCTGATTGGTAGCTGCACATAGATGCCTCCTGTGATTGGTTCACTGTGTGCATTCCTATTTCTTCATTAAAGTATATCTAAAGAATGAAGCAAATTAGGTAATAGAAGTAAATTGGAATGTTTTTTAAAATTGTATTCTCTACCTTAATCATGAAAGAAAAACTGGACGTCCAATTTATCTGATAATAAAAAGCCTCAGGGCACTGTGTTTCTTTTTAAGATACTTTGTGTTTCAATTTAACAGCGGTCTATATCACACTGTGTTTCTTTTTTGAGATACTTTGTGTTCTTTCAGTGATTCAATTTTACAGCGGTATATATCACACATTTGTGTTCAGTGGCACTCTCTAGATATCGCAATGTCTTTGCATCTATGTGGCCTCCGCAGTGATGCCTCTTAAGTCTTAGGCTTACCTTTATTCTTCGTCCGGACTATCAGCTCTATGTTTTCTGATTACTCTGTCCGGAGCTCTCTGTCAGTCTCTTTGTGTGGCATCCGACCTCTATGGGTGGGGTTATGTCACCACGTAACTCGACGTTTTGGCTGTAGTCTCCGTTTTAGTTATTCAGCCTCCTTGCGTCTTTTATTCTTGCTTGAGTCTCTTGTGTAGACTTCCCGACTTTTATTAGGTAGTTTTATCCATTTGTAGCAGCTGTGTTTGATCCAAGCTTTTACGCTCTGCTTGTGTGAGAGTAAGGCTCCTGGGATCCTCTGTTTTTCTCCTTTCCGAAAATGCTGACAGCTTACGTGTCTGTGCTGGTTGTACACACTTCCTTCAGACTCCTCTTAACTGCACAGGTGTATTGCACAGTTTTGATGGGTAGTTATGCCTTTATTCCACGTAGGTTTATGAGCAATCGTTTCACAATCACATAGACCGGTTTAGCCCCATACAAGGGCTTTTTCAAGATGCTTTTGGAGTAAATCTGATCCTTCCTTTTATAGGCCTTCCTCCTCTTCCATTGGTGGATCGTTCAAAGAGGGGAGGAGCTATTTTCTTATTACTAGTGGTTGTTTTAATAGTCTTATGCGGTTCTTATATTTATATAGTGCTTGCTTCTTAGTTATACATAAAGGGGGTAACATCAAGTTCAGAATTTAAGCCGAGGGGGTATAGTGTCTTCATTTTATATATTAGTTCTGCTTCTATTCTTAGGAGCTTGTTTTCAAAATCCTCCCCCCTTCTCCAGTTTGGCTTTACCTTTACTGCCCCCCAAAAAGTGAGGTCCTTTAATCTGTTGTTATGAACTTATGAGAAGTGTTTATATAGTTGTGTATCCTTATTACCCTTTTCTATGATGCACAGATGTTCTCAAATGCGTTCTCTGAGGGTTCTGGTGGTTTCACCTAAATACTGTTTTTTGCAGCCTCATTCAATTATGTAAACCATCCACTTGTCTGTGCATCTTATAGTGCCCTTTATTTCAAAAGTCTCTCCCGTTTTGCTTGATGTAAATATTTTTACTTTTTTACTGAAATGGCAAGATTTACAACAGAAGCAGGGAAAGAAGCCTTTTACTTCTTTACCTTCCAAGTCTAATTGTCTACTATTTTTATTTATATTTTTAAACTCGCTTGGGGCCAGCAACATTTTCAGATTCTGGGATCTTTTATAAATAAATGCAGGGTTCATAGTTATTCTATCTCCTATAATGGGGTCCTCTCTAACGAGGTGCCAGTGTTTTTTATAATTTGTTCCATTTTCCTATGTTGTCCTGGTAATAAAAGGGACCTTAATATTCTGGTCCTCTAGAACTTTCCAATCCTTATCTTTGTTTTTATATGTGAGTCTTTCTCTCTACTTTTTTTACATCAATATATGCTTGATCTATGATTTTTTCATCATAGCCCCTGTAATAAAAAAATGTTTCTTAAAATGCTGGCCTGTTCTTCATAATCTAACATTTTTTAGTAGTTTTTTTGTACTCTTAGGAATTGGGACTTTGGAATATTCTCCTTCCACCTTGTTAAGTGGCAGCTTTTGGCATGAATATAGTTGTTTGCGTCAACTTTTTTTGAAAAAAGTTTTTGTCTCAAAGCTGGAGTTTATTATTTCTATTTCTAGATCTAGAAAGGAGATTTTCTTATTATTAAATTTGTATGTGAAGGTCAGACCTTGGTCATTAGTGTTCATTGAGAGAAAAAAATCCTGTAAGGATGCCTCATTACCCTTCCAGATGATTAGTATATCATCTATATACCTTTTGTACTGTACCAGGTTTTCCACCAAGCCACATGAACTCAGGAAAGCTGTTTCCCAGCTTCCCATAAAAAGGTTTGCGTAACTTGGTGCAAACCTGGTACCCATTGCAGTCCCTTTGATTTGAACATACATTCTACCGTCAAATGAGAAGGTATTGTTTTCCAAAATAAATTGTATGCTCTCTAGTAAGAAGTGTGCTTGTTCTGTGGCTAGGTCTTTGTCCTCATTAAGATATTTACTGATGGCCTTTACCCCTAGTGTATGTTCTATATTAGTGTACAGTGAGCTCACATCACAAGTTGCTAGGAGGAATTCTCCTTCTATTTTGGCTTTCTCTAGACATTGTAAAACTTCTGTGGAATCTCTCAGATAGAAGGGGAGTGTTTTAACATTTTTGTAGATATCTATCTACATATTGGGAGAGGTTTGAGGTCAAGGAATTTATCCCTGATATGATGGGTCTGCCAAGAGGTTTTTTTTATTCTTGTGTATTTTAGGTAAAAAATAGAAATTCTTTCTTGGTTAGTATTCCCTCACTTCGTGCTTCTTCTAATTTCCTTTTTAAAATTATGTGATCAGCTCTTGTGGGATCTCGTTTGAGTATTTTGTATGTTGTAGTGTCCCCTAATAGTCTTTTTGCTTCTTTTAGGTAGTACTCTCTGTCCATCACTACTACACCACCCCCTTTGTCTGCTGGTTTACTTATAATATCCTTGTTCTCTCTTAGTCGTTTTAATGAGTTATGTTCTTGTTTTGTTAAATTCATATGTTGTCTATCATTCGTATTATATTTATCTAGGTCCTTGAGGACTAGTTTTTCAAAGAGTTCTAGATTCTTTCCCTTGTCCTGTGTTGGATAGAACCTGGATTTTGGTTTAACTCTGTGTGTTTATAGTTTTTTTGTAACATTTTTGGCTGTATTTATTGTATTAGGTCTTCATCCAGACGGCATCTTCTATCTTCATCCTTCCGACGCAGAGCGGCTCCATCTTCAAGACATCCGGCGCGGAGCATCCTCTTCTTTCGACAGCTACTGAGAATGAAGGTTCCTTTAAGGGACATCATCCAAGATGGCGTCCCTAGAATTCCAATTGGCTGATAGAATCCTATCAGCCAATCGGAATTAAAGTTGAAAAAATCCTATTGACTGATGCAATCAGCCAATAGGATTGAGCTTCAATCCTATTGGCTGATTAGATCAGCCAATAGGATTGAGCTCTCAATCTATTGGCTGTTCCAATCAGCCAATAGAATGCGAGCTCAATCCTATTGGCTGATTGGATCAGCCAATAGGATTGAAGATCAATCCTATTGGCTAATTGCATCAGCCAATAGGATTTTTTCAACTTTAATTCTGATTGACTGATAGAATTCTATCAGCCAATTGGAATTCAAGGGACGTCATCCAAGATGGAAAGGAATCTTCATTCTCCAGTAGCTGTCGAAAGAAGAGGATGCTCTGCGCCGGATGTCTTGAAGATGGAGCCGCTCCGCGTCAGAAGGATGAAGATAGAAGATGCCGTCTGGATGAAGATTTCTGCCTGTCTGGAGGACCACTTCTTGCTGCTTGGATGAAGACTTCTAGGGACTTCTTTGAGGACTTCTGCCCGCTTGGATGCAGACTTCTCCCGGCTTCGTTGAGGATGGATGACCGGTCTTCAAAAACTGTAAGGATCTTCGGGGGTTAGTGTTAGGTTTTTTTTAAGGGTTTATTGGGTGGGTTTTATTTTTAGCTTAGGGTTTGGGCTGAAAAAGAGCTAAATGCCCTTTTAAGGGCAATGCCCATCCAAATGCCCTTTTCAGGGCAATGGGGAGCTTAGTTTTTTTTTTTAGATAGGATTTTATTGGGGGGGGTTTGGTTTAGTGGGTGGTGGGTTTTACTGTTGGGGGTTATTTGTATTTTTTTTTTTACAGGTAAAAGCTGATTTCTTTGGGGCAATGCCCCGCAAAAGGCCCTTTTAAGGGCTATTGGCAGTTTAGTTTAGGCTAGGGTTTTCTTTTATTTTGTGGGGGCTTTTTCATTTTGATAGGGCTTTTAGATCATTATTTGATAATTTCTTTTTATTTTGTGTAATTTAGTTTTTTTTATTTAGTTAATTGTATTTAATTAATGTAATTGATTAATTGTAGTGCAAGGTTAGGTGTTAGTGTAAGACAGCTTAGGTTTTATTTTACAGGTAAATTTGTATTTATTTTAACTAGGTAGCTAGTTAAAATAAATGCAAACTTACCTGTGAAATAAAAATAAAACCTAATATAGCTACAATGTAACTATTAGTTATATTGTAGATAGCTTAGGATTTATTTTACAGGTAAGTATTTAGTTTTAAATAGGAATTATTTAGGTATTAATTGTAATTTTTATTTAGATTTATTTTAATTATCTTAAAAATAGTGGGGTTAGGGTTACGTTAGGGTTAGGTTTAGGGGTTGATAACTTCAGTATAGAGGCAGCGACATTGGAGGCGGCAGATTAGGGGTTAATAAGTGTAGTTAGGTGGCGGTGATGTTGGGGGCAGCAGATTAGGGGTTAATAACTTAATGTAGGTGTCAGTGACATTGGGGCGGCATATTAGGGGTTAATAACTGTAATGTAGGTGTCGGGGTGGCAAAATTAGGGATTAATAAGTATAATGTAGGTGGCAGCGATGTCGGGGGCGGCAGATTAGGGGTGTTTAGACTCGGGGTTTATGTTAGGGTGTTAGGTATAAACATAAATTTTCGTTCCCCATAGGAAGCAATGGGGCTGCATTACAGAGCTTTACGCTCCTTTATTGCAGGTGTTAGGCTTTTAAAAGCCTAACACCTGCAATTGATGTCTATGGGGAAATCGTGCAGGAGCACGTAAAACCAGCTCAAAGCAGCACGTAAAACCAGCTCAAAGCAGCACTCAACGCTGCCATATTGCCTGCTAACGCCGGGTTTTTGCAAACCTGTAATAGCAGCGCTATAGGGAGGTTAGTGGTGGAAATAACTTGCAATTTAGCACCGAGCCGCTCATAACGCAAAACTCGTAATCTAGCCGTAAAAAATGTATGGTTTCTTTTTCTCTCTAAGTCTTTTCTTCTTATTAATCATAAAAGAAGTAATATCACCTGTCAAAACTGCCTTGGCAGTCTGCCAGAACAGCTCATGATTATCTATGTGTGCTTGATTGAAGAAACAATGATCCTCCCATTTTCTAACAAAAAAGTTTCTGAATTTGACATCATTAAACAAGTAAGTTGGGAAATGAAAATGACGGAAAAAAAAGAATTAAAAGAAAAAAGAGAAATTTCTAGTATAAAAGGTGGGTTCTCCCATCAGGATCAATATAGGAATCAATAATCTCATATTTAAAAGATTTTCCAAGCAGAATAGCCACTCCCCTCCTCCTAACAAGTGTAGGAGAGACTATCGCCTCTCCTACCCATTGGGTCTTAAGTTTCAATCCTTCTAATCATAGATGGGTTTCTTTAAGTGTCAAAAAATGGCCTTCCTTTTAATGGGGGAAGTGTTCCCATATTCCAAGACAGTATAGTACGTTTCCTAGCTTTATCCATGTCTTAACTTACTAAGTCCATGGAATATACAAAAAAGAGGGAGGAGGAAGAAGAAGGAAAAAAAAGGGGGGGGGGGATGAAAAAAACGATTGAACCCCAATGGAACACGTCTGAGGACAATTAACAGGGGGTTTTTTTAGATTTAAAAAATTGTTCAGCTTCTGTTGCACTATCAAAAAAATATATTGTATTACCATCAGAGACCTTCAACTTAGCAGGATAAATGACTGTACCCCTAATACCTTCTTTTAACATTTTACTACAAATAGGAGAGAGCTCTTTTCTTTTTCAATCTGGGCATTCTCTATCTGAACAAGTAGTTTTTTACAAAAGTGTTGAAAAAGAAGTATTTTCTCCTGAAAATTATTTTTTTTTAGCAGCAACTGGTTTAGGTCTGTTACAACCATCGCTATTGGTAAATATTTTGCCCACTCTGTGTGCTCTTTCCACAATAATAGGAATCGAAGATGGAGGATTTTCCAGTAGGGAGGGGTGTGTTACAGAAACAAATATTATTAGATCTTCATATTCCTTTGATTCAGGAATCCCAATTAATCTTGTAGTATTCCTTCTGCTACGATTTTCAAGATCGTCTAACTTTGAAGTTTTAGGGTCATACTTTGATTCTCTGCCAAATGTGTTTTCTGATACTCGTTGTTCTAATTCTGATACTCGGGTAGAGAATTCTCTAACCTCTTGTCTCAGAGAAGATATCTCTGATTTAAATTTTATTTTTAGAGATTCAAAATAAGGTGATAAAGATTCAATAATTTCCTATACTAGGAGTTGTCTGAGTATAGGGTCATTTGATAATGTAAGATAAAGTCATAAGATAAGGTAGTATCAGAGTGTGGTTCAACTAAGGACTCTGAAGGTTGTTTATTTTTCTTATCTTTTAGAAGCCATAATTGGATAGGCTGCAGAGTAGGTGAGAAACATTTCTCCATAAAAATACTTAAAATAATAAAAGAGTGATGGGGGCGGAGCTACGCCGTGCTGGTGCATGGACGCAAAAAAAGGAGCTCCGGAGCTGCCTGGTCCGTTAAGGCATCTTAAGAGGCATCTTATGGAGGATATTTAGGCTATTAGCCACTCCTTTAAAGGGCTTATACCACCGGCTTCACTTATACACCCAGTAAGTTGCAGAAGGAGAAGGAGCCCCTAACTTGCGAGCGGTGACCTGCGTAGGAAGAGGAAACAGCCGCCATTTTGCCGTGAGCCTGAAATGCTTACCTCCGTCATCTGTTGTGTCACCTGTCAGAATTGGAGACAGCAGCGGAGGGGATCCTATGGCGGGTGCGGCCCCGGCTCTGAGCTGATCTGACGGGAGGTGGATGCCGTCCATGCAGCGGTCTGATCCGTATCATAGCAATACACGCAATTTTTTGATAAGAGTAAGAGGACATGAGAGGGTCCTACGGGGATTAAGTTAGGCATAAACCTGGTGTAATTGCCTTTCAAGTGAACCACATAACATATATCACACACCAGGGTCTCCCTAAACTTTCTTGGCTGGTTCTCCGGATCTCCTCAGCTGCTTTATAAGGCATTGCATATAACAATAACTTTTAAATATATTGTTTATTCTAACCTGGGCCAGATACTGTGACCAGACAAGGGATTACAGTGGAGCTATTATCACCGGATAGACATATAACTACAGTTGGGGGATTTTGGTGTAGGCTATAACTTGAACTCTGCTGTTGGGGCCTGCATGTTAGGATAGGGGAGCTGCATTTTTCTGTGAACACTTGCGGTTACCTCTCTGCTTATACTGCCTACAGACACAAGTCTCCTATTATCAAGTTACTTTATCCCTTAGCACTGCAACATCGCCAACACGAGCTGTATAATGGCAAGCAAAAAGGGAAATAAATTAGACAAACAAACAAAACCCACACAGCTGGTGCCTTCAGTCTCTTCATTTTTCCACCTACAAGAAGCAGGGGTCTCGGAAAATGGACAGTCTCACGAGGCAACTACCACCAATGCGGTTGCAATTACTATGCAGGACCCTCTGCAGTCCATCCAGTCTCAGATAGCTGGCCTCCCTTCCAAATCTGATATAGAATCTCTGAAAAAAAATCATAAAAGATGAAATTAAAGATCTGAAGAAAGACCTCAATGATTTAGGCTCCAGAATGGAATTCCTTGAAGAAGGTCAAGACCATCTCAACAATATGGTTAGTTCAAACACTCAACAAATATCCTTACATGATTCTATGATCCAGAATTTGACCGACAAAATTGAAGACCTCGAAAATCGAGGAAGAAGGAATAACTTACGCCTGAGAGGAATTCAGGAAGAAATCTCTCAAGACCAACTTAGGCCCTATGTTATTGAATTTTTCCACAATTTTACAAAATGAAGACATTGAGAGAATTCATAGAGTCCTAAGACCGCCTCTGCCAGACCCCCGGCTCCACCTCGAGATGTTATACTTAGATTCCTAAAATTCACCACCAAAGAGGAAATTTGGCAGGTTGCAAGAACGAGGCGGTCTATTCAATATAGAAGCCATGCCTTACAAATATACCAAGACCTTTGTCCTCAGACAATTCAACGCAGAAGAGAAGTTCCCTTTATAACTAAAACTCTCCAAGAGAAAAATATAAGATACCGCTGGGGCTTCCCTTTTAGCCTTATCATTTCACACAATGGTGCCCAAGTGGTCTACAAAAGTTTCTCTGATTTGGACGATATCTCTAAGAAACTTAATCTTTCCTTTGATCTCCCACCGGACAAAGTCATAGACATTCCTTCTCGGATGGATCACGCTGAAGAAGGCTCACCAAGAGAACAGAGACCCTTCTGGTCGAAGGTGGCTTCCAAGAGGCGTAAGACAGGCTCATCCTCTTCAGCGGCTGACACCTGACTCACAGAATTCCATTGACTTGGTGGTTTTTGTTTTACACGGCCTTCATCTTATCCCTGATCTCCCTCATTCTGCACGGCCTTGGTTTGGGAGAACTTATTGTGGGCCCGCAGGCCTAAAATTTGACATTTGATGAGCTGAGCCGGTGGTATTGTATTTACTGTTATACTATGTTTCAACTGCACTACTTGCCTTAATTTTTCTACATATGGTTCTCCTAAGATCAGAGGTATTTTTTCCTACGATCTAGCTGCTCACCCGATTGTTATGTCTCCACGGACAACACACAAACAGTATGGTTCCAATAATCTCCTCCTTGTGTTTATATATATATATATATATATATATATATATATATATATTTGATGTTTATATTGTGGTGTTCCTGGGTCCATCATGGGGGGGGAAACACGGCCCGATCGATTGGTTTGCACATACACAGACACCCTTGATCTAACAGATTCTATATTGTACACTCACCCTTAACTATGGCTAATGACCTTAGGTCCATAATGTTAAGGGACTTAATGTCCCCCAAAAAAGAAGCAGGGCTTTGAGAGACTATCAGAGACTTAAAAGTGACATTATTTTACTTCAGGAGACCCATTTTAGGAAGGGTAGGGAACCCTTACTGTCCTTGAGAAAGTTTGGCCAAGTATATTTATCCTCACACTCCTCAAAACATAATGGAGTAGGCATTCTAATACGCAAACACATCCCTTTCCACCTTACCAATATTTTTAGAGATGGGGAGGGTAGATTAGTGGTGATTACTGGCAGACTCTTTAACAAAGTTATTACCATAGCTAATATTTATGCCCCCAATTCAAGTCATGCCCAGTTTTTTCTTCAGTCTTGCAACATAATTTTGGAAATGTCTAGGGGGTCCCTAATCTTGGGAGAAGATCTTAATTTAGCTCTTGATCCCACTTTAGATTGCTCATCTGGGATGTCCTCAGTACCCCAGAGAAATCTAAGATTGATTAAGTCACACATATCACGGTTAAACCTACACAATGCCTGGAGAATCTTCCACCCACAAGTTAAAGTTTATACATTCTATTCTTACCCCCACCAAATATACTTGCGTATTGACTATTTCTTGATAGATGTAACGAGTTTAGCTTTAGTCCAGTCCACCGATATTTTATCCATAACCTGGTCCGATCATGCCATGATTAATTGCTTATTAAATTGGCCCACAGCCCAAAGACAGGACCACACATGGAGATTAGACGAATCGCTTCTTTCTGACCCTTTGTCATGAAGTAAGATTCAAGTTTACCTTGAATTTTAATTTTAATCAAACTCCACCCCTGACATGTCCCCGGTAATGGTTTGGGAGGCTCATAAATGTGTTCTGAGAGGAGACTTAATTGCGATCAAAGCTGCAAAGAACTGACAAAATACACTAGTTCTTAAAAATTTGTTAGAGGAATTAGATAAACTACAAGACACTCACAAGAGACACCCCAACGTCCATTCATTACTTGAACATATACAACATAAACAAAAACAACTGGCCCTCCTTTTGGGTCTTGAGGCCAAACGCAGAGCCCTCTTTCTTAGGAGAAGATTTTATAAAGGGGGAAATAGACAAGGTAGATTGTTGGCAAGGCTCCTACATAATAGATCCTCTAAAGGATATATTATGTCAATAAAAGATAGTAAGAGAAAGACATGGTCCACATCTCAGGATATTGCCAACAGTTTTAAGATTTACTATGAAGAACTATATAACTTAGACAAGAAAACTACGCCGCCCTCCCCTTCTGACATCTCAAATTACTTGGCCACACTTCAACTTCCCTCCCTGACTGCTTACCAAAAAGCTAATTTGGAGTCTCCTTTTACCCTAAAGGAACTTCAGACCGCCATCCTCTCTTTTCCTTCCGGCAAAGCACCGGGCCCAGACGGTTTTGGTTACGCTTATTATTCCAAATTTATTGACATTCTGCCCCCCCCCCCTTCTGGCCCATTTTTCTGACATTGACAATGATAAGTCCTTCCCCCCACAGTCTCTTCAGGCCCACATCTCCGTTATCCCGAAACCGAATAAATCCCCTGACCTCATCCCCAATTACAGACCAATTTCCCTACTAAATGCTGACATTAAAATATTCGCAAAAATGATTTCAATAAGACTTAATCAATATCTCCCACAGTTAATCCGTCAGAACCAAGTCGGGTTTGTCTCCCACAGGGAGGCGAGGGACAATACGGTTCGTAATCTTCATCTCATGTGTCATTCTAAAGAACAGGGCCTTCCCGCGGTCTGGTTATCTACCGAAGCGGAGAAGGCCTTTGATCGGGTCAGATGGTCCTATCTTAGAGCTACTTTACGGTCCATGGGCTTTGGTGATTCCATGCTGCATAGGATCTTTGCTCTTTACAACTCTCTTAGTGCCCGTATTTCTCTAAATAGTATACTTTCCCCACCCTTCCAGATTTGAACGGCACCAGACAAGGGTGCCCCCTATCCCCTGTACTGTTTGTGTGCCTCTTAGAATCTTTCACCACCAAGATTAGACAAAATCCAGAGATTGAAGGAATAGTAATAGACGACCAGACCTATAAATTATCCCTATTTGCAGATGATGTGCTATTCTCCCTTACTAATCCTGTTAAGTCGATCCCTCCCCTTATAGAGGAACTTTCACTTTTTCATAGACTGACCAACTTCCTCATTAATCACTCGAAATCTGAGTTCCTAAGGGTCTCTTTGACCCCCACCCTTTCCCGTCAGATTGAGCTCATTTGCCCCTTTCGCTACTGCAAAACTTCGCTTAGATATTTAGGCACTTATCTAATAGATGACTTTGACTCTTTGTACAAATTAAACTACATACCCATTAAGATATCCTTAGAACGCAAACTATCCTCATGGCACTCCAGACATCTCTCCTGGATTGGTAGAATCAACTCAATAAAAATGACAGCATTCCCCAGACTTTTGTACCTCCTACAAGCCCTTCCTATCCCCCTTCCCCCCCCGATTCCTTCCCAATATCCAACGTCTGTTCCACTCATTCATCTGGAGGGGGGGTCACGCCAGAATTAACAAAATGACTATGATGACCCCCCGAATCCATGGAGGTATGGGTGTTCCCAATTTAGACCTATATAGACAAGCTATTTTTATCCAGAGAATCCTCGATTGGAGGATCCATAAGAACCAGAAAAGGTGGGTTCTCCTCGAGGATAGCCTCAATAAAGACTTAAATTTACGTTCCATATGTTGGTCACCCCGTGGGGAGGGCATTACTAAAGATATTAAGAACCCAATTACCCTAGAGACCTTGACTCAGTGGGACATTGCTAACAGAAGTAACCCATACCTCTCTTCCAACCCATCCCCGCTCACCTCTCTAATTCACAATACTGAATTTTCCTTGAAAGATCTAGGAACACATTACTTTGATTCTAACTCTTATCCTGACGTTGCCATACATCATATTACAGATAATGAACATATACATCCACATCAAAAACTGCTTGAGTTAGGGTTTAACTGGGCGCATAACTGGTTTAACTACAGAAGGATCCATCATTATGTCACAACCCATAAACATCACCTTAACATGTTGAGACCTATGACTAATTTAGAAAGATTGTTGTCTTCCTCCACCTCGCTTAATCATACCTTATCTAAAATCTACTCTATTCTAACACAACCTCCTCCGGGCTACTTGCTACACTCAATCGAGTCCTGGGAGAGGGAACTTGGGGTTACCATTCTTCCTCAGACAGCTCTGTCTATTTTAACAAATACTAAATCGTCCTCTGCTTCGGCAGGATTGTTGGAGTTAAATTACAAAATCCTCCATAACTGGTACCTTACCCCAAGACGCTTACATAAATTATATCCCTCATCCGGAAACCGCTGCTGGCGATGGGGATATGTAGGAAGTGGCATGGGACACATGTGGTGGTGGTGTAATAGCATCAATTACTTTTGGAGACTCCTCATAAGTGAGATGGAGAAGATCTTCCAGCTCATTTTACCCTTAGACCCAGTAGTCTTTCTCCTGAACAAATACATTAAGCTCCCATCCAAGGCCCACAACATCCTGTTCCGTATTTTCACAAACAGCGCTATATCACTGATCGCTAAAATTTGGAAGGCTCAAGAATCCCCAGACATAGTGATGTGGAGGAATAAGGTTTCTGACCTTTTGGAACTAGAGGAATATAGATTTTTTAGATTAGACTCCAGAGACATCTTTTTCATTGCCCAAGATATGTGGGACCAATACATTAATTCAGGTTGAAATTCTCACTTGCTTACACTGTACAATTTTACTAGGGGTTTAACCTTTTGTTCCGTGGAGACGTTGATATATTATCAGTTTGTTTGTAGTGACATCTGTAACCGTCAGTTTATTATGGTTGAAACCTTAACTCGGCCTGGTTGGCCTTCATCTTAAATTGTGGTATTTTTTTATTTTTATTCTTATTTTTTCCTTTTTTATTTTCCTTTTTGGTTTTTATTATTTTCTTGGACGGAATTATTGTTTTCTTTCGATGAGTATTGTTTTTTTTGTTTGTTTTTCTTTTCTTGCTCAGCTAATATGTTGATTGTAAAGTGTTACTGAACAGTATGTCATTGCTCTTTTGATTGTGTTAAACATTTTGGTAACCATATTAATAAAAAAGAACTTGGAATAAAATAATAAAGAGTGATAAGACCCTTTTTAAAAAAGTTAGTAAATATAAGAAAGGACAGAATCTAGCTAGGTATTTAATGAAAAGCAGAGCTGGGATATACGTTTAAATGTGATAAATACTAGTTCTAACAGAAGAGTATAATATAGATAAACCCCAAACTTCAAATTGTTATAAAAATCTCAAGCAATTACTCAAAGCTATGCATATATAAACTTATACAGTGTATGCAAAATAGTAAAGTCACTGTAGATGAATTGATATCCACAGTGAGTGGAGAGTCAGAAAAGCAAAAATATAAACTTTTATAACAATGCCTGAGGTTTTCTATTCTTATGTGTAATAAGCAGCAACAATCAGTAAAGGTCTCCTACCCAGAGTAGCATACAAAACATATACATAGAGCAATAATTCCAAATGAAGAACTCAGCATTATCAATGTACACAATCTTTTAAAGCACCGCAGGCATAATAAACACCAGTAGAAAAACAGGTATATAAATCTATGAAATTCTACATGAAAAGAACTTCTGTGGTCCTGAAATAATTTTTCAGTTCTTATATATTTATAAACAGCAGGAACTAGTGTAGCTTTCGGACCCAAACTAGGTCACCAAACATATATGGGGGTCACAAAAAAAAAGAGTGAAACTTTCAAATTAAAAGTTCACGTCTTCCCTTGTGTGTATTCTTGAAAAGGTGTAAATTGATATCTTCACAGGGATTCAGCCAGAGTATAAAAGTCACTGCAAATAGGTTAATGTCGTCTTTAGAGTAATAAGCCAAGAGTAATAAGCCAACAGATGTAAGCATTTAAACAGTATTGGAAAATAATTTTAAGATCAAAACACACTCGTTTACATAAACACAGCAAATAAAAGAAGCGACCAATAGTGTTGCGAAACGCGCCAGGCTCTGCCCCCCGACAGTCCACATTGTTGTACTACAGCAAATTAGCCGATAAGCAGGTTTGCGGTTAAGCTTCTGCTCCTTGTGCTGAACCAGTTCGTGCCAAAGAGTATACAGTGATTTTAACACCTTTTTTATTTGCTGTGTTTATGTAAACGAGTGTGTTTTGATCTTGCTGTGACACTTTATTAAAAATCGTGTAACCCACTTATATATGGTCCTGCTATTTGTCTCTCTAAGAGATATTTCTATTCTAAGCCCTGTAGATCCCTTTTAGTTTGCCAGCATCTTGTCAGGTGTGTTTATAAGAGAGATCATCTGGACTGCTGTGAATTCTCTACCTTTCTCTGGAGAAGTTTTGAGTGAGACTGAACAGTGAGAAAAATTAGCAGATAGTTTTCCATGGCTGTGAGCAGCCTCCTTGCTACTACCATACCTCATAACGTTTGAGGGTACTACAAGTGAGTGGAAATTTTGCTTGTTTTCTCCTGCCTTTTGACCATACTACACCTAAATCCGGTCCTTCTGTGCGCCCTTTCCCTCTTCTGTTTGCTGTAGATTTCGCTGGGACTCCCTTTCTGGTTGGCTCTGTTCTTTGGGAATTAGGCAGCAAGTTGTTCCTGGATTTCCTCCCACTCCTATACAAGAATTGACTGTTTCTACCGTACAGGAGGACTGTGTTTTTATATAAAGAGAAGGGTGTGTTTTCTCCATTTCTTTGGGATTGTTTTTTCCATAGCGCTGATATTAACTCTGTGTGTAATATATATATATATATATATATATATATATGTGTGAATATATATGTGTGTATATATATATACAGTGGGGCAAAAAAGTATTTAGTCAGCCACCAATTGTGCAAGTTCTCCCACTTAAGGTGAGAGAGGCCTGTAATTTTCATCATACGTATACCTCAACAATGAGAGACAAAATGTGGAAACAAATCCAGACAATCACATTGTCTGATTTGGAAAGAATGTATTTGCATATTATGGTGGAAAATAAGTATTTGGTCACCTACAAACAAGCAAGATTTCTGGCTCTCACAGACCTGTATCTTCTTGTTTAAGAGGCTCCTCTGTCCTCCACTCATTACCTGTATTAATGGCACCTGTTTGAACTTGTACTCAGTATAAAAGACACCTGTCCACAACCTCAAACAGTCACACTCCAAACTCCACTATAGTGAAGACCAAAAAGCTGTCGAAGGACACCAGAAACAAAATTGTAGACCTGCACCAGGCTGGGAAGACTGAATCTGCAATAGGCAAACAGCTTGGTGTGAAGAAATCAACTGTGGGAGCAATAATTAGAAAATGGAAGACATACAAGACCACTGATAATCTCCCTCGATCTGGGGCTCCACGCAAGATCTCACCCCGTGGGGTCAAAATGATCACAAGAACGGTGAGCAAACATCCCAGAACCACACAGGGGGACCTAGTGAATGACCTGTAGAGAGCTGGGACCAACATAACAAAGGCTACCATCAGTAACACACTACGCCGCCAGGGACTCAGATCCTGCAGTGCCAGACGTGTCCCCCTGCTTAAGCCAGTACATGTCCGGGCCCGTCTGAAGTATGCTAGAGAGCATTTGGATGATCCAGAAGCAGATTGGGAGAATGTCATATGGTCAGATGAAACCAAAGTAGAACTGTTTGGTAGAAACACAACTCGTCGTGTTTGGAGGAGAGAGAATGCTGAGTTGCAACCAAAGAACACCATACCTACAGTGAAGCATGATGGCAAATCATGCTTTGGGGCTGTTTCTCTGCAAAGGGAACAGGACGACATCCGTGTACATGAAAGAATGAATGGGGCCATGTATCGTGAGATTTTGAGTGCAAACCTCCTTCCATCAGCAAGGGCATTGAAGATAAAACGTGGCTGGGTCTTTCAGCATGACAATGATCCCAAACACACCACCCAGGCAACGAAGGAGTGGCTTTATAAGAAGCATTTCAAGGTCCTGGAGTGGCCTAGCCAGTCTCCAGATCTCAACCCCATAGAAAACCTTTGGAGGGAGTTGAAAGTCCGTGTTGCCCAGCGACAGCCCCAAAACATCACTGCTCTAGAGGAGATCTGCATGCAGGAATGGGCCAACATACCTGCAACAGTGTGTGACAACCTTGTGAAGACTTACAGAAAACGTTTGACCTTTGTCATTGCCAACAAATGATATATAACAAAGTATTGAGATGAACTTTTGATATTGACCAAATACTTATTTTCCACCATAATTTGCAAATAAATTCTTTCCAAATCAGACAATGTGATTGTCTGGATTTGTTTCCACATTTTGTCTCTCATAGTTAAGGTATACCTATGATGAAAATTACAAGCCTCTTTCATCTTCTTAAGTGGGAGAACTTGCACAATTGGTGGCTGACTAAATACTTTTTTGTCCCACTGTATGTATTGCCCTTAAAAGGGCATTCAGCTCTTTTGCTACTATTAAAAATAAAAAATGGCTATTCTAAAAAAAAAATTTAAAAAAACACCCCAAAATGAAAAAAATTAATAAATTACACAAAATAACAAACAAATTATCAAAAATAATAACAATTATTCCTATTCTAATACCCATTTTTTTTTAAAAAAAAACACCCCAAAATAAAAGAAACATAATCTATAATAAACTACCAATAGCCCTTGTAAGCCATTGCCCTAAAGAAATCAGCTCTTTTAAAAAAAAAATACAAAGACCTACTAACATTACAAATCCCCACCCCCCAAACTACCCCCCCAAGACAAAATAAAAAAAAACTATCTAAAAAAACCTAATCTACCTATTGCCCTGAAAAGGGTATTTGTATGGGTATTGCCCTTAAAAGGGCATTTGGCTCTTTGTCTTGCCCTTAAAAAGGCATTCAGCTCTTTTAAGAACTGCCCAAACCCTAATCTATAAAAAAAAAACACCCCAAGAAACCTTTAAAAAAACCTAACCCTAACCCCTCTTTAGGTACTCACAGTTGCTGAAGTCCTGCTTGAACGATCTTCATCCCAGCAGCTCCATCTTCATCCATTGCGGGACCGGCATCTTCTTCATCCCTGCGGAGGCGGAGCGGTCCATGTGCGGAGGATTGAAGGATTGAGGATTGAAATGGAAAGTACCCCTTTTATACTGTAGGTACCATTGCATTCCTATTGGCTGAAAAATTTTAATCAGCCAATAGGAATTAGGGCTGCTAAAATCCTATTGGCTGTTCAAATCAGCCAATATGATTTAAGCAGCTCTCATTCTATTGGCTGATTCAAATTTTTCAGCCAATAGGAATGCAATGGTACCCACAGTATAAAAGGGACCTCCACATCGGATCGATGGACTTCTGCCTGGACCTCCGCCTTGGACCTTCGCCTGGACCTCCGCCTCCGCGCATTGACTGCTCTGCCTCCGCAGGGATGAAGAAGATGCCGGTCCCACGATGGATGAAGATGGACCGCTGTTCCATAACCCTATCCGCCTGCTCTGAGGCGGCGGACAGGCATCGTTGCAATGCAACCCGATCGAGTATGATCGGGTTGAATGACACCCCCTGCTGGCGGCTGATTGGCCGCGAGTCTGCAGGGGGCGGCGTTGCACCTGCAGCTCTTGTAAGCTGCTGGCGCAATGCTGAATACGGAGAGCATATTGCTCTCCGCATTCAGTGATGTCTGTCGGACCTGATCCGCACTGTTGGATCAGGTCCGACAGACATTTGATAAATTGGCCTCTATAAGGTTTTACTTTATTTTTATTTTGTGGGTTTGGGGGTGGGGGTTTGTATACTGTTATGGGGTATTGGGTTTTTTTTGTAGGAAAAGAGCTGATTTCTTTAGGGCAATTCCCTACAAAAGGCTCTTCTAAGGGCCTACAAAAGGCCCTTTAAGGGGCCCTTGGTAGTTTATTATAGATTAGGGTTTTTTATTTTGGGGTGTTTTGCTTTTCTTTTTAAACAGGGTATTAGAATAGGAATATTTTCTATTATTTTGGATAATTTCGTTTGTAATTTTTTGTAGTGGTAGGTTTTTTATTTTTTGTAATTTTAGTGTTTTTTATTTTTGTAATGTTAGTAGTTTTGTTTTTTTTTATTCTTTTTATTGAGGAAATACACAATACAGGATAAAGTATAAATGCAGCAAACACAAATCCATATATTCAAGGAAGAGTTTACAAAGCGAAGTGTAAGAGAAGTAGTAAAGCCACTAGACATTGTGCCACTAACTTCGCTGTGGTATTTTAAAACTGCTCTCCTTTTCATAAAAGATAAAGAGGAGGGGGTCAAATAGTCAATTTATATGATTTAACTTGCAGCATTTCATTCTTTTATTGGACCATAGAGAAAATTTAACCACCTGGGCCGCTCATATATACATTTTATTTCCTAATTTTTCATATTAAATTTAAACACAAAAACCAAAAAACACAAAACAAAACAACATAGTATTACAGAACAAACTTAAGCTTTGCAAAATAGGGTTGTCTCAGCCAATGAGTTGTTATATGAATTACTCCGGTTATTCTAAAGGAGTGTTTTGAGTAAAAAGAGGATAGAAACATATGGCTAGATTACAAGTTTTTGTCGGTAAACTGTGCGGTGCTAACGAGCCTTTTTTCTCACTGCTCACTTAAGACAGCGCTGGTATTACATTTTTTTTTTTTCAACCCGGCGTTAGCCTCTAAAAAGTGAACGTTGAGCAAAATTTAGCTCCACATCTCACTGTAATACCAGCGCTGCTTAAGTTAGCTGTGAGCTGGCAAAACGTTCTCGTGCACAATTTCCCCATAGGAAACAATGGGGCTGAGCTGGCTGAAAAAAAAACCTAACACCTGCAAAAAAGCAGCGTTCAGCTCCTAACGCAGCCCCATTGTTTCCTATGGGAAAATAAATTTTACGTCTACACCTAACACCCTGACATGAACCCCGAGTCTAAACACCCCTAATCTTACACTTATTAACCCCTAATCTGCCGCCCCTGAGATCGCCGACACCTACATTATATTATTAACCCCTAATCTTCCGCTCCGGACACCGCTGCCACCTACATTATACTTATGAACCCCTAATCTGCTGCCCCTAACATCGCCGACACCTACATTATATTTATTAACCCCTAATCTGCCGCCCCAACGTCGCCGCAACCTAACTACAATTATTAACCCCTAATCTGCCACCCCCAACGTCGCCGCCACTATAATAAATATATTATCCCATAAACCTAAATCTAATCCTAACCCTAACACCCCCCCAATTTAAATATAATTTAAAATAATCTTAATAAAATTACTACAATTAAATAAATTATTCCTATTTAAAACTAAATACTTACCTATAAAGTAAACTCTAAGATAGCTACAATATAACGTTTTCATTTGTTCCTAGCTCTCTCCCGAGCTTGCATGTACCCCTTCAAGTTTGTGACTTTAAATAAAGTCAGTTTTTACCTGCATGACTGTTTGCGGATTGTCTTTCTTTGCAGCAGGTACAAATAACTGTGCTTCATATTGGATTTTTCTCCCAGGAGGCAGGGGAGTGTCTCCTCACCTGCATGCAAGAAGTCTTGTTGTCAGCCCGCAGAGCGGAATCAGCAGAAAAAGGTAAAAATACTCTGTAATTAGTGTTATACGTTTACGGCACTTACACGCTTAATATTCTGCTTACTTCATTGACAAGACTGACAAGGGACATACATGATACATACGAATTGCATTTACATTAACTAACAATCTGAGAAGTGATGATACGAACAGATGTGTTAATAATATTACCTTTACAACGTAAAACAAGCGCAAATCGTAAATTCAGTGTGCAGATAGCGTATTTCGCTGAATATAATATAACTAATAGTTACATTGTAGCTATCTCAGGATTTATTTTTATTTTACAGGCAAGTTTGTATTTATTTTAACTAGGTAGAATAGTTATTAAATAGTTATTAACTATTTAATAACTACCTAGATAAAATAAATACAAATTTACCTGTAAAATAAACCCTAACCTAAGTTACAATTACACCTAACACTACACTATAATTAAATTAATTACCTAAACTAACTACAATTAATTACAATTAAATTAAATAAACTAAAGTACGAAAAACAACAAACACTAAATTACAGAAAATAAAAAAATAATTACATTTTTTTTAAACTAATTACACCTACTCTAATCCCCCTAATAAAATAAAAAATACCCCCAAAATAATAAAATTCCCTACCCTATAGTAAATTACAAATAGCCCTTAAAAGGGCCTTTTGCGGGGCATTGCCCCAAAGTAATCAGCTGTTTAACCTGTAAAAAGAAATACAATACCCCCCCCAACATTAAAACCCACCACCCACACACCCAACCCTACTCTAAAACCCACCCAATCCACCCTTAATAAAACCTAACACTACCCCCTTGAAGATCACCCTACCTTGAGACGTCTTCACCCAGCCGGGCACAAGTGGTCCTCCAGAGGGGCCGAAGTCTTCATCCGATCCGGGCAGAAGAGGACATCCAGATGGCCAGAAGTCTTCATCCAGACGGCATCTTCTATCTTCATCCATCCGGAGCAGAGCGGGTCCATCTTCAATCCAGCTGACGCGGAGCATCCTCTTCAAACGAAGTCCAACTGAAGAATGAAGGTTCCTTTTAATGACGTCATCCAAGATGGCGTCCCTTCAATTCCGATTGGCTGATAGGATTCTATCAGCCAATCGGAATTAAGGTAGGAAAAATCCTATTGGCTGATGCAATCAGCCAATAGAATTGAAGTTCAATCATATTGGCTGATCCAATCAGCCAATAGGATTGAGCTTGCATTCTATTGGCTGTTCCAATCAGCCAATAGAATGCAAGCTCAATTCTATTGGCTGTTCCAATCAGCCAATAGAATGCAAGCTCAATTCTATTGGCTGATTGCATCAGCCAATAGGATTTTTCCTACCTTAATTCCGATTGGCTGATAGAATTCTATCAGCCAATCGGAATTGAAGGTACGCCATTTTGGATGACGTCATTTAAAGGAACCTTCATTCTTCAGTTGGACTTCGTTTGAAGAGGATGCTCCGCGTCGGCTAGATTGAAGATGGACCCGCTCCGCTCCTGATGGATGGAGATAGAAGATGCCGTCTGGATGAAGACTTCTGGCTGTCTGGATGTCCTCTTCTGCCCGGATCGGATGAAGACTTCGGCCCCTCTGGAGGACCACTTGTGCCAGGCTGGGTGAAGACATCTCAAGGTAGGGTGATCTTCAAGGGGTTAGTGTTAGGTTTTATTAAGGGGGGATTGGGTGGGTTTTAGAGTAGGGTTGTTTGTGTGGGTGGTGGGTTTTAATGTTGGGGGGGGTATTGTATTTTTTTTTACAGGTTAAAGAGCTGATTACTTTGGGGCAATGCCCCGCAAAAGGCCCTTTTAAGGGCTATTTGTAATTTAGTATAGGGTAGGGAATTTTATTATTTTGGGGGTATTTTTTATTTTATTAGGGGGATTAGAGTAGGTGTAATTAGTTTAAAAAAATTGTAATTATTTTTTTATGTTCTGTAATTTAGTGTTTGTTGTTTTTCGTACTTTAGTTTATTTAATTTAATTGTAATTAATTGTAGTTAGTTTAGGGAATTAATTTAATTATAGTGTAGTGTTAGGTGTAATTGTAACTTAGGTTAGGGTTTATTTTACAGGTAAATTTGTGCTTATTTTAGCTAGGTAGGTATTAAATAGTTAATAACAATTTAATAACTATTGTACCTAGTTAAAATAAATATAAAGTTGCCTGTAAAATAAAAATAAACCCTGAGATAGCTACAATGTAACTATTCGTTATATTGTAGCTATCTTAGGGTTTATTTTATAGGTAAGTATTTCGTTAATTGTAGTAATTTTATTTATATTTATTTAAATTATATTTGTGAGGGGGTGTTAGTGTTAGACTTAGGTTTAGGGGTTAATACCTTTAATATAGTTGCTGCGACATTGGGGGCGGCAGATTAGGGGTTAATAAATGTAGGTAGGTGTCGGCGATGTTATGGACGGCAGATTAGGGGTTAATAAAAGTAAACTAGTGTTTGCGAGGCGGGAGTGTGGCGGTTTAGGGGTTAATATATTTATTTAAGTGGCGTCGATGTCTGGTCGGCAGATTAGGGGTTAAAAACTTTATTTAAGTGTTTGCGATGTGGGGAGGGGGCTCAGTTTAGGGGTTAATAGGTAGTTTATGGGTGTTCGTGTACTTTTTAGCACTTTAGTTAAGAGTTTTATGTTACGGCGTTAGCCCATAAAACTCTTAACTACTGACTTTTAAATGAGTTAGGAGTCTTGACAGGAGAGGGTCTACCGCTCACTTTTTCCAAGACTCGTAATACTGGCGTTAGGAAAATCCCATTAAAAAGATAGGATACGCAATTGACGTAAGGGGATTTGCGGTACGCTCAAGTCGCGGAAGAAAAGTTAGCGGTACACCTGTACCTGCCAGAGTCGTAATACCAGCGGGCGTTAAAAAGCAGCGTTGGGACCTCTCAACGCTGCTTTTTAAGGCTAATGCAAGAATCGTAATCTAGGCGATAGAGAACTTTGCAAGTTATAACATGATGGCACACCTTGAAGACTTGCAACAGAGCTTTATAAGTAAGAAAAGTAAGGAGCCCATTTATTTATTTCCTACTAAGTGGTAGAATTGCATGAACTGAACCAGGGGCTGAAATTTACCAGCAAAATCCTTGAAATGGTGGATTCATTCAGAATTTAGCCTCTATACAGATGAACCTAAACAATGACATTAAGGTAAAATGAACAAACATATGAAGCAGAGTAATAATAATAATTGTGTGCCAAGCAACTATTTCTGCCTGATAGTTGTGACCTTAAGAGAGAAAGGCAGTTTTTTTAAGGATTTATTGGGTGGGTTTTATTTTTTGCTTAGGGTTTGGGTAATGTAAAAGAGCTAAATAATAATGCCCATCCAAATGCCCTTTTCAGGGCAATGGTTAGCTTAGGTTTATTTAGATAGGTTTTTATTTGGGGGTTTGGTTGGGTGGGTGGTGGGTTTTACTGTTGGGGGGTTGTTTGTATTTTTTTAAACAGGTAAAAGAGCTGATTTCTTTGGGGCAATGCCCCGCAAAAGGCCCTTTTAAGGGCCATTGGCAGTTTAGTGTAGGCTAGGTTTTTTTTTATTTTGGGTGGGCTTTTTTTTTTTTTTTTTAAACATTTTTTATTGAAGTCATAAGTCAAAATTACAAACAAAACAGGGTCCATCCATATACCAAAGATATACACAAATATAGTATACATTAAGAGGAGGAAAGCATTACATTTTATAACATACCGCTACAGTGATAGGTGGTTGAGCTGAGTAAGCATTAAAGCTGTCTTAATAACCTCATTGTCAACCTGCAGGATTACAGTTGGTACCCAATCGGTGTCTGAGACCACCAATAGGTATATGGGAAAGACAGAGAAAGAAAATATAGAGCTCTCATAAAGGTTCCTCTACTGTTTGGCAAACTGGACTGGACGGAAAAAAAAGCTAGACTTCCTTTTTATGTTAAGTCGGAGAATAAGTATAAACCAATGAAAACAAGTGAAAATGCTCCCCCTAATGACAGAGGGGTCACTCTTGGGCCTAAATAATCTTGTAAGGGTAACATACAGGGTGGGAGCATATTAATTAATTATTCTCAGGCTAACGTATAGAGAGGGGAAAAAGAGTGCAGCGGGCAAGAGCCGCTCTTGTTAGAAAAGGGAGAGAGAGGGGAAGGGAAGGGGGGAGGGAGGGAGATCTGAGGTGAGCACATCAGTGTTAAGGATGAGATGCTAGGAGAATTCGCTTATGGGGCCAGGGACAACTCTTAATGGGGGAATACTTTACATTAATATAGACAGATGTTTATATCCATATGAGATGGGAGTTCTATCCGACTTGTTTATGGAGTTAACCAAACAATCCCAGATAGTATAGGATGGTTGTGTCTCATGCAGGAGGAATAGGTATAATACCTATACATGCTCTGGCATAAAATATTTCATATACCCCTCTAGAGAACAAGTAATAGCCTAAGGCATATATACATGAGACGGTGCGTAAATACAAGATTCAAAAACATAAATCAAATAATCATAAACTTAATGAACTAGCAAGTAATAATTAGAGACTCTTGAACAACAGAATTGCTAAATGGCTACCAACACTTAGGTGTGGAGTGAATCAAGTCATCATTGCTAAGCATTTGCGACTAAGCAAGAGGGTTGAGATAAATGTTGTGGTAAGGAAGGGATAAAGTGGCTATAAGAACACATTAGGTACTGGGTTCCTTATTAGAGATTCAGCCTCAGTAACTATGTCCTACTTGGTAGTGTTAAGTGAATATGCGTGACTAGGATTATCTGCTACACTCCAAACCCATAGTTCCATGTCTCCCAAAGTGCACGATTTCTAAGTTATATAGCCATGCAGATATAAGGAGGAGGGTCTCTTAAAAAACAGCTTAATTTCTGTGACCTGGCCAGGGCCACAAGTATTATATGACATCAACCCACTAATAGAGGAGCACAGGAGTGGCCTGGGGAGGGGAGATATAGAGGTGAATACCGGCTTTTTTATTTTGATAGGGCTATTAGATTAGGAGTAATTCATTTTTATTTTTGATAATTTCTTTTTTTATTTTGTGTAATTTAGTGTTTATTTTTTTTGTAATTTAGATAATTGTATTTTATTAATTTAATTTATTTTATTTGATTGTAATGTTAGGTTTTATTGTAAGGCAGGTTAGGTTTTATTTTACAGGTAAATTTGTATTTATTTTAGCTAGGTAGTTAGTAAATAGTTAATAACTATTTACTAACTAGTCTACCTAGTTAAAATAATTACAAACTTACCTGTGAAATAAAAATAAAACCTAAGCTAGCTACAATGTAACTATTAGTTATATTGTAGCTAGCTTAGGTTTTATTTTATAGGTAAGTATTTAGTTTTAAATAGGACTTATTTAGGTAATAATTGTAAGTTTAATTTTGATTTATTTTAATTATATTTAAGTTAGAGGCTGTTAGGGTTAGGGTTAGATTTAGGCTTAGGGTTTACGTTAGGGTTACGGTTAGGTTTAGGGGTTAATATATTTATGTAGTGATGTGGGAGGCCAGAGGTTTAGGGGTTAATAATTTATTTTAGTATATTTTGTTTTAAGGGGGCTTGCGGTTTAATGGTTAATAAGTTTATTATTGCGGCGGTGTGGGCGGACGGCAGATTAGGGGTTAATACATTTATTTTAGTATTTGCTATGTGGGAGGGCCTTGGTTTAGGGGTTAATAGGTAGTTTATGGGTGTTAGTGTACTTTTTTACACTTTAGTTATGAGTTTTATGCTACAGATTTGTAACGTAAATCTCATAACTACTGACTTTAGATGGCGGTACTAATCTTGTCAGTATAGGGTGTACCACTCACTTTTTGGCCTCACAGCAAAACTTGTAATACCGGCGCTATGGGAGTCCCATTGAAAAATGATTTTTTTTAAAAGTGCGGCACTGACGTTGCGCAACGGCCAAAAAGATGTGCGGTACACCTATTATGACAAGACTTGTAATAGCAACGCTAGGGGAAAAGAATCATTATGAAGCATAACTATGCTTTTTCACTCAAAACGCAAAACTCGTAATCTAGCTGTTTGTGTCCATATCCTGGGTAGCAGACAATTTAATTGAATATTAATTAATCTAAATATTTATATAGCTGAGATATTCTAATAAACGAAATAACTAATTTATATTGGAGGACACTCAGGGCTGGTGCTAGGATTTTTGGCTACACAGGCGATGACAAATTTTGCCCCCCCCCAAAAAAAAAGATTACTTATACATACATTCTCATACATATTCACCCACACACACATTTATACACAAACATGCATATACACATATTCACACGCACACATTTATATTTACACTCATACACACATACATATTTACACATGCATACTCATACACGCATATTTACATGCACATACATACTCATACATATTTACACACACATACATACTCATAGATATTTACCCACACATACATACTCATACATATTTACACACACATACATACTCATACATATATTTACACACACATACATACTCATGCATATTTACACACACATACATACTCGTACATATTTACACACACATACAAACTCATACATATTTACACACACATACATACTCATACATATTTACCCACACATACATACTCATACATATTTACACACACATACATACTCATACATATATTTACAAACACATACATACTCATACATATTTACACACACATACATACTCATGCATATTTACACACACGTACATACTCACATATTTACAAACACATACATACTCATACATATTTACACACACATACTCATACATATTTACACACACATACATGCTCATACATATTTACACACACATACATGCTCATACATATTTACAGATGCATGCATACTCATACGTTTTTACACACACATACATGCTCATATATATTTACACACACATACTCAAATTTACACACACATACATGCTCATACATATTTACACACACATACATACTCATGCATATTTACACACACGTACATACTCACATATTTACACACACGTACATACTCACATATTTACAAACACATACTCAAATTTACACACACATACATGCTCATACATATTTACACACACATACATGCTCATACATATTTACACACACATACATACTCATGCATATTTACACACACGTACATACTCACATATTTACAAACACATACATACTTATACATATTTACACACACATACATACTCATACATATTTACACACACATACTCAAATTTACACACACATACATGCTCATACATATTTACACACACATCCATACTCATACATATTTACAAATGCATGCATACTCATATATATTTACACACACATACATACTCATACATTTTTACACACACATACATGCTCATACATATTTACACACACATACATGCTCATACATATTTACAAATGCATGCATACTCATACATATTTACACACACATGCATACTCATACATATTTACACACGCATGCATACTCATACATATTTACACACGCATACATACTCATACATATTTACACACGCATGCATACTCATACATATTTACAGCACTGAATTATTGTTGGAGTGTACAGTCTATTATTGTTAGACTTTACAATACAAATTAATAAATCTGGTCACTGGCAGCAACCCTGGTAACTGACAAACAACTTAAAATTACAATTAACAGAGTATCAGGTGTACGACTTTCAAAACAGGATTGTACAGTATTTAATTTCTCTTACCTCTTTTCCAAGTGCTTATTTTTACTACCTAAACATCTTCTGTTTCATTAAACTGTGGTGACTTGCTTGCTTCACTGTATAATAATCTAATTAGATAATAACTTGGTACTATTCCTAATGCCAAGTCCATCACTGACAAGAACAATGTGTGACATTTTTTTGTACATCCCATAAACTTTTTTGAGCGAGAATCTTAAACAAATATCCTTTTCAGCATGACAATCTGATGGAGGTTGATGAAGACAAAAACCTGTAGTAAATATATAATATACTTACATATATATATATATATATATATATCTATAAAGGTAAAAACGTTATGTCGCACTGATGATTTGGTGCCTTTACAAAAGACCAGAGTTTAACTTTTTTCAATATATCTGCGCTGCTGATATTCCAACTGCTACCTACTCAGGGTTCCAGCTTTGTCAGTAGTGCAGTCATGCTGAATGCATCACAGTTCTTACAAGTTGCTGCAACGAGCACCGACCAGCGACCGACCGTGCATATTTTCTGCCCTGCCCAGGCCGGCGCCCACCCAGACCCCTGCCTGGCTGCCCTCAGATACCCCTGCCACCATTCCTACCTCCACTCTTCAGAACTCGATCACTCACCTGCCACCAGGCCTCTGATATGATTTCCCTCTCAGTCAGTAGGCTTAGGCAGCTAGGCCAGACCAGGCAGCGCAGCTGTGCAAGTGAGCTTCACAGTCTATCACCACATTCCCATAGGCTATAGCAATAGCCGGGCCAGCCCATAATTTAGATCATTAACTAAACCAGCCATTTAGCCATCATCATGTAGGAAGTAAGTAAGTTGCATTGACTACGAGTCAGCTGGGGAGATAAAATTAAAACATAACATTTTAAGTCCATGTCCCACTGTGTCTCATGATCACGCTTCAGGTAGATCATGGGGATGACAGCACCACTCTCAGTGCCCCCCTGCTGGGGGTGCCCTAAGGAGGCTGCCTATACTGCCTTACACAAGTGCTGGCCCTGAGGACACTCCTGAGATATAATATTACTGGAGGCACACAGCTGAGATCATTAAATTTTTAGCACAGTGATATAATATATTTTGTAGTAAGTTATTGATATTCGCTAATAACAGGATCATATTGTATAAATTATTGTAAAAATAGTGGTACCTTTGAAATTGTATGAGCCCTTTAAGTTAATTAAATAATAAGCTAAAATCACAATATCTGTGGCAAGAAGTGACTCTAATGAATCTGTAAACAAAGTTAAAATGTGTTCCCCAAAATTGCCCATTAATCATATAACCCAGGCAGAATGTCTTAGAATGGAAGTTATCGGTCACATCAAAAATAGTTTTAATATTGAGGGTGATGTACATGCTTATGTTGAAATGCTTACAACTAAGGCCAAAATATTGCTATTAATAATAATATGTGGAATGAAACAAGTGAATTATTCCAAGAATTATTAGAAATTATTCAGTACAAGGTATCTATAAAAATGTGGTGGGTAATTATCAAATCGTGGCCACTGGTAATATGCATTAATGATGAACTGCCCACTCAAATTATAGGACAGGACTTGCAATTACAGCAGATGAGAATCGCTCATTGCGCAAATGCAACGAAAATTTGGAACTAGTCCAAAGTGAAAATGATACAGTTATAAAAAAACATTGCCACCTTAGATACACAAAATCAAAAATTAATAGCCAAACTAAAATCTTAAATTAACAATACACAGATAGCCAGAAGAAATAAGATTATTAAGAGAAAAATAAGGCTGAAAAACAGCATATTTCTTATAATTGAACTAGAAAGACAATTCAGAAATAATAAGCAAACCTTAACTAGTAATAAAATTAAAGATAATAATACAGAGATTTTTAACTCTGTTAAAGAGTATGTGAGAAGTGAACTGCAAGGTATTAGGGAAGAGTTTAAACAGAGAACCCCAAATGACTCAGAAATAAACTTCCTAGATAGACAATCACCTAATTCTATAAATTCAGGTAATTTCTACACCTCAGAGGAAGAAGGCAGTTACTGTAGCGAGTCAGAGCAGAGCCAGCTACTCAGATAGCCCATTTTAAAATAATGCACCTGTAGGAACTCCCCTTAGTAAAAATAGGACAGATAGAGGGCGCTCCAGCCCAAATAATAAGGTCCCCAGAAGAACCCAAAATATACCTTGTAAAATGTATGACACCCCCAAAATAATTCATAAGGGGTGCAGTACCTGCATTCTCCAAAAGGGGGCCCACTTCTATAATTGATCATTTAGAGGCTTATGAAAATGCTTTATCTATATTAAATGTCAATAGTAAGCAATCTAAAATTGACTTTCTGCCATGGATATTTGAGGGTAAGCACCGTAAATTCTTTGATTCACTGAAGGATATGAATATCCATTCTTGGAGTGAAACAAAGCAGCAATGTAAAATGGAATTTGGACAGTACTGTACAGTCACAGCTACAAAAGCAGCTATTAACAGTTTGAAATGCGGCCCAAATTAGAGCCCAATTTAATTCCTTTCTATTCTAAAAGGAGCTTACAGCATGGCAGAAAGCAAACCCAAATTTGAAAGCCAAGAATTTGTAAACTTTTTCTATGAAGCATCACACATCAAAGTAAATCTGGCCAGAGACTTTGATGGGAACTCTTCATTGGATTGGCTGATTAGAGAGAACAAACTTATACTCCATACAGCAAACCAGTGAACATGGGGTTAAAAGAGAACCAAGGCCTTATGCTAAAATAGTAGCCAAAGCTAGGGTGTCACCTAGCACCGTAAATTTAGAGTCTAAAAGGAAAACTTATGCGTAGGTAGCCAGAGGAAACAGGCTTCCCAGGCCACAAAGTTGTTAATCTGCCCCTCCCCCACCAAGGGCTTAGGTGCAGAGGCCACAGGCTGATAGAAGAGAATATACCCAAAATGGGGGGCGTACTCAGATAAATAGGTCTCCCCAAGAAAGTATGTATCCCCAATGGTACGGATACCCACAAGATAATCAGTCTGCCTGTGAAAATAGATATCCTGGAAGTCATAGGTATCCTCAAAAGGAAGAAGGCGCCACCATAGTGCCTGATCAGTGGAAAATACAGGCCCCCAAATAGCAAGTTTAGGCTGGTACTTACAAGCTCCCAGACACTTGAGAAGTGTCACAAACACCTTCTGGAACCTTAAGAGTCGTCCAGCTGACTCACACTCTCATAGAGGTAGATCCACTTCTTGAATAAAACTGGCTGTGTTTTTTCCTCCCCACAGGAACGCAGGTTGCAGATAGGTTCTCACCCTTCAGCAAGCTTTTCTCCTGTATTAGAGATCACTTAGCCCAGTATAGATAGCGATGTGGTTGTTCAGGTGCTTGTAACACTTAGTATAGTGAAAAGCCTTTCTCCGAAAGTAAAATAAAAATGTTTGTGGAAACAAAGTCTAAAAGTAAAATGACTTTATTGCAGCAGCACAACGTTTCTCGGTCTTAGGTGACCGTTTCATCAGGTGCATACTAAAATTAAAATTCCACGAACTTTTATCGCCGATTTTCGGCGTCTACTGGTACCCATTGCGCATGTGTGTAAGTGTGACCGGTATCTAAGCTTCTGATTGGCTACTCATACGTGGGTGTGTGGTTATTAGTTAAGCCTATCCGCGCTCTGTGTTTGCGGTATCCTACCGCTCCCACAATGTATGTGGGTTATTCTATTGTATAACAAATTTGTTATTATTGTTTCCAATTTAGTATTTTAAAGAGCCGGTATATACCACACGTAACGATGTAGATATAAGACCATGCTATTTCAGTATAACGATAACGGCACAACCTATATATGCCACTATGGGTACCCTATACAAAATATCTATGTTGAACATACATGTAATGTTACCTACAATGATTAAACAGCAAGAATAAAAGCCAGCAAGATTAAAAAATCAACAAGATTAAAAAAACAAAATACTGTGGCCTAAAAAAAACTATTTATATATTGACAATTGTTGAACAACAAATGATTATAATAAAATTAATTTCGAACAGTTGATTCAAACAGGATTACTGATTATAAAAGGTACAAAATTGATCTTGCATAAGGATCAAAAATACATTTGACACATTAAAATATAACAATCAAAATAAAGTAACTCTAATCTCCTATGTCATAAAATCCTAGTAGGATAATTAATATTCCTAACATGACTTCACTATACTAAGTGTGAAGTGGACTGATCTGTTCTTAACTTACGGCGTGTGATGTCTGCACTCAAAAGGTCTTACCCTGTAACCAGATCTAATGTGGTATATTCAATTTTGTCTAAAATAATTTTTAATTTTGATAAAAATGTAGATATATAATATATGGTGTATCCATATGTTAACATATCCTGACTTGGTCAAATTACAAATCTAATTCATGAGAAAAGCCTCAGACCTATTATGCATAGTAAAAGAATGTTAGAAAATATATTTGTCCTTTTGCAATTCATATCTATGCAATCACTAGTAACATATATACTAGAGTGCAATGTATATATGGTAAGATATATGATAGTTCTATAGCTAGATGGTATGTAGTAATATGGTAAGACCTAGATCTAAAATGGGAACAATAGGAAATAAGACCTATATGATGATATATATAATTATATGTAAATGTAAAAAGAGGGGGAGAGGGGAGGGGCAGATAAGTCCCAGATTAAAATAGGATCCCCAACCCAATACTTTAATTGAATGCAGCCATATCAATATTAGCATTTAAGCCACACAGAGACAAGGTTTTTAATTTCCATATCCAGAACGTCTCCCTTTGTCTCAAATGCAGAAATCTATTTCTGCCCCACTTAGGAACAATGTGCTCAAGTGGAAAGATGCTAAAGGTATCATGATTATTGGGGTGACATTCTGCAACATGTCTCGGAACACTATGATTTTTGATGTTTTTAGTTATATTTCTCTTGTGTTCACCCCATCTTTTTTTGAGAGGTCTAGAGGTCCTACCAATATATTGGACCCCACATATGCATTCCAGCATGTAGACCACAAATGAGGAATCACAAGTGAAATGGGTAGTAATCTGGAACTTTTCTTTGCTTACAAATGATGAAAATTCTATTTTTCCACCATTTGTAAATGCACAAAGTCCACAATTTGGGCGATTGCACTTGAAAAAAACAGGTTTTCCCAGTATTTTATTTGTAGTTGTAAAATGTTTCCTATTGTCCATAAATGGACAATATTTCTTCATTACAATCTTGCTGGGTGCAAGTTTGTTCTTTAAAGTTGGTGCCCTTCTAAAAGTGCAATTCGGGGCAATGCCTATATTATCTTTCAATAGGGGATCTCTTGTCAAAATATGCCAATATTTACTTAAAATATTCCTGATTTTATGATGTTATTGTTATATTGGGTGATAAATCGTACCTCTTTCACTGGTCTTTTATTTCCCCCTGTTAAATTGACTCCTGTTTTGGATCCTTGTAAGCCCATATTTATATTTTTATAACTGACAAAAAAAATAATCTCTAGGTTTTTGTCTTGCTTTTAAATAGCTATCTTCTATCAATACATTAGGATAATTTTTCTTTGAGAATCTATTTTTAAGTATTGAAGCTTGGCTGTCAAAAGTATCTAAGTCTGTGCAGTTTCTACATATCCTGCAAAACTGATTGTAAGGAATATTGTTTTTCCAGGGTAGATGATGATTACTCCTATAGTTTAGGTAGCTATTAGCATCAACTGATTTGAAGAAGGTCTTGGTGGTAACTTTACCCTCTTTATCCCATTCTAATATTAAATCTAGAAATTCTATACTCACTGAGTCCATTTTAGCTGTAAAGCAAATACCCATGTCGTTGGCATTGAGACTGTCCACAAAGCATTGGGCTTCCGATTTACTGCCCTCCCAGATGAACAGCAGGTCATCTATGAAACGGCCATAGAAGACCAGACTCGCCCCAAATTTTGATGGATAGATGTATTGTTCTTCGAACATGCCCATAAATAAATTAGCAAAACTTGGGGCGAATCTGGTCCCCATGGCCGTTCCCTTTACCTGTAGATAGAACCTTTCTTGGTATACAAAATAATTGTTTTTTAGAACGAAATGAATGCATTCTAATAGAAAGTCCCTTTGCTTTGCTGGTAAATATATATCTTTTTTAAGATAATATTCACTTGCTTTAACCCCCAGTTGATGAGCTATGTTGGAGTATAAAGCTGAGACATCACACGTTAACCATAATAATTCTCTCTCAGCTTTGCGAATATTTGAAATTTTATAAATGAGGTCTGGAGTGTCTTTAAGATAGGATGGTAGCATTACTACTGATTTTTTTCAAAAATTGATCCACATATTCAGACAGGTAGCATGTTAAATTACCAATGCCTGAAATAATCGGTCTCCCCGGAGGATCCACCAAACTTTTGTGGATCTTGGGGAGATGATAGTAGTACGCTAAATTGGGTGTATAAGGAATCAGGTAATCTCTTTCCCTTTTTGTAAGGATCCCTTCTAACCAACCTGTGTCAACTAATTTTATTAGATTTGCAAGATATTTTTTTGTTGGATTAAATGTAAGTACTTTGTAATATTCAGTATCAAGTAATAACCTATCAGCTTCTTTTATATAGTCCGCCATATTCTGTAGGACTATTCCCCCCCCCCCCCTTTATCAGCTTGCCTGATGGCCAGATTTTTATTGGATGCTAGTCTGGATAGAGCTTTAACTTCATATCTGTTTAAATTTGGATGTTTAATATTACCTCTGGGTATTTTTTCAAATTCATCTAAAACAAGTTGTTGAAAGAGTTCTATATTAGACCCCTTGTTTGATGGATTAAAGTTAGATCTAGAGCTTAAACCCGAATGAATATAATTCTCAAACAATTCATCATAGAGGTTCTCTGAATCATAATAAATGATGTCAGTATAAGGCCGTTCATCCATCTCATTTGTGAGAATAGGCTGTAGGTCTGAACCTTTAAGTTTTTTCTCACAAAAGTAGCGCTGAATAGACAATTTTCGTACAAATTTATTAAGATCTACAAAGAGTTCAAATAGATCATGATTGTTGGAAGGGCAAAAAGAAAGACCTCTATTTAAAACACAAATTTCCTCATTAGTGAGTACATGGTCAGATAGATTGTATATATTACCTTTCATTCGTTCAAGTTTCGCCTTTTTGGATGACTTGGCTCTTCCTCTGCTGCCACGCTTGCATATGATCTTTTTCTTGGTGTTCCCTGTGGTGGTGTTTGATGGTATACCCTCTCCTCTGTCCTTTCTAGTTGTTTTAGACGTATTGGGGCCTGTCTCAAATGTGGTGGATTGTAGGTTTGTTTCTGATCGTATTGAAAACCCTGTGGTTTATTATATGAATGGCCTTTGTCATTGTATGATAAATGTTTATTCCTATTTTCAGTAAAATTTCTATTTCCTGAAGTAGTAGGGGAATTTTCATATTCCCTATTGCGTGGTTGTGGTCTATATTCTGGTGTGTGTTTATAGTATGAGTTTTTCTTTGACTCATGGCCATTAGTGATGTCACGAACTTAAATATAGGCAGGCGAACTTTAAAACCTACAAGGACTCTTTCTGGCCACAATAGTGATGGAAAAGTTGTTTCAAGGGGACTAACACCGGGACTGTGGCATGCTGGAGGGGGATCCCTGGCAAAACTCCCATGGAAAATTACATAGTTTATGCAGAGTCTGCTTTTAACCCATAAAGGGCCTAAATCACCTAACATTCCCAAATTGTTTGCAATAACGTGCTTTAAAACATCAGTTATGATGTTGTATCTATCAGGTAGTGTAAGGGTTACGGCCGCTTCACAGTGACAGAGCAAACTCCAAGTGTAACACACCGCAATCAACCGCAAACAGTCCATTTGCACAATCACGAGATAGATAGATTTGATAGATAGATACATAGATTACATAGCTCAATCGATGCAATATACATATGATCGATACAATTTACATAGATCAATAGATGCAATATACATTTGATAGATACGAATTACATCGATCAATAGATGCAATATACATTTGATAGATACGAATGTTATCGAATCAAAGATGCAATATACATTTTATAGATAAGAATTACATCAACCAAAATATGTAATATACATTTTATAGATACGAATTACATCGATCAATAGATGCAATCTACATTTGATAGATACGTTTAATAGTTCGATCGATTTGATAGATAAATAAATCGATTTGAAATATATATAATTTCCCTGACAGAGTATAACAATAAGACATGCGGTCTGTGACCCGTGGTGTGTTAAGTAGTACTATTCTTAGCAGTTTACTACAACCTGTTACTCCCCCTATCGGGGGAGGTCTATATGGCCTTCATTTTTGGAACCGGGAGATGGAAGAAGATGATTGTTCTGTCCTCCTACTTCAAATTTGTCAAAAACACAAGTGGCTATCTCAAAACAGTCCGGACAGAAGATAGATAGATAGATAGATATACATAGATTGATAGTTAGATAGAATCGATAGAAGAGAAATAGATAGATTTGTTAGATATATAATTACCCTGACAAAGTATAATAATTAAACATGCGGTCTTGGACCCATGGTAACTAGGTTGTGTTAAGTAGTACTATTCTTAGCACTTTCAGCCCTGTAACTCCCCCTATTGGTGGAGGTCTATATGGCGGTTATGATTACCCTGACAAAGTATAACAACAAGACACGCGGTCTGGGACTCATGGTAATTTTGTTGTGTTAAGTAAAACTTTTCTTATCACTTTAATCCCTCTTACCCCCCCTTTCGTTGGAGTTCTATATGGCCTGCATGATTAGCCTGACAAAGTATAACAAGAAAACATCTGGTCTGGGACCCATGGTAACTAGGTTGTGTTTAAGTAGTACTATTCTTAGAACTGTAATCCCTGTTACTCCCCCTATCAAGTATAATAATTAAACATGCGGTCTTGGACCCATGGTAACTAGGTTGTGTTAAGTAGTACTATTCTTAGCACTTTCAGCCCTGTAACTCCCCCTATTGTTGGAGGTCTATATGGCGGTTATGATTACCCTGACAAAGTATAACAACAAGACACACAGTGTTGGACCCATGGTAACTAGCTTGTGTTAATTAGCACTTTTCTTAGCACTTTAATCCCTGTTACCCCCCCTATCGGGGGAGGTCTATATGGCCTGCCTGATTACCCTGACAAAATATAATAATAAGACATGCGGTCTGGGACCCATGTTAACTAGGTTGTGTTTTAAGTAGTACTATTCTTAGCACTTTAATCTCTGTAACTCCCCCTATTTGGGGAGGTCTATACGGCCTGGATGATTACCCATACAAAATATAATAATAAGACATCTGCTCTGTGTCTTGGACCCATGGTAACTAGGTTGTGTTAAGTAGTAATGTCCTTAGCATTTTAATACCTGTTACTCACCCTATCGGTGGAGGTCTATATGGCCTGCATGATTACCCTTACAAAATATAATAACAAAACATGCGGTCTCGGACCCATGGTAACTAGGTTGTGTTAAGTATTACTCTTCTTAGCATTTTAATACCTGTTACTCACCCTATCGGGGGAGGTCTATATGGCCTGCATGATTACCCTTACAAAATATAATAACAAAACATGCGGTCTGGGACCCATGGTAACTAGGTTGTGTTAAGTATTACTCTTCTTAGCATTTTAATACCTGTTACTCACCCTATCGTGGGAGGTCTATACGGCCTGCATGATTACCCATACAAAATATAATAATAAGACATCTGCTCTGGGTCTGGGACCCATGGTAACTAGGTTGTGTTAAGTAGTACTGTTCTTAGCATTTTAATACCTGTTACACCCTGTCGGGGGAGGTCTATATGGCCTGCATGATTACCCTAGCAAAATATAATAACAACACATGCGTTCTGGGACCCATGGTAACTAGGTTGTGTTAAGTAGTAATGTCCTTAGCATTTTAATACCTGTTACTCACCCTATCGGTGGAGGTCTATATGGCCTGCATGATTACCCTTACAAAATATAATAACAAGACATGCGGTCTGGGACCCATGGTAACTAGGTTGTGTTAAGTAGTACTCTTCTTAGCTTTTTAATACCTGTTACTCACCCTATCGGGGGAGGTCTATATGGCCTGCATGATTAACCGAACAATATATAATAATAAGACATATGCTCTGGGACCCATGGTAACTTTGTGTTAAGTAGTACTGTTCTTAGCATTTCAATACCTGTTACTCACCCTATTGTGGGAGGTCTATATGGCCTGCATGATTACCCTTACAAAATATAATAACAAAACATATGCTCTGGGACCCATGGTAACTAGGTTGTGTTAAGTAGTACTGTTCTTAGCAGTTTAATACCTGTTACAACACTGAATGGTGGCAGGTCTATCTGGCCTTCATGATTAGCCGCACTCAAACCCAAAAAAAAGCCAAGCGGTCTTGGACTAACACCCATGGCTAACTCGGTTGTTTCAATTAGTACTATTCTTAGCACTTTCATCCCTGTTACTTCCAGGCCTCTCGGGGGTGGTCTACATGGCCATCATGATTAGCCTAACAAAATACTACAATCCAACCTTGGCTCAGTCTTCATAGGCCCTTCACTGGCTGTATTTTGGTAGTACTGTTCTTATTAGTTTAATACCTGATACAACACCGAATGGTGGCAGCTCTATATGGCCTGCATGATTAGCCGCACCCAAACCAAAAAAAAGCCAAGCAGTCTTGGATTAACACCCATGGCTAACTCGGTTGTTTCAAGTAGTACTATTCTTAGCACTTTCATCTCATCCCTGTTACTTCCAGGCCTCTCGGTGGTGGTCTACATGGCCATCATGATTAGCCTAACAAAATACTACAATCCAACCTTGGCTAAGTCTTCATAGGCCCTTCATTGGCTGTATTTTGGTAGTACTGTTCTTATTAGTTTAATACCTGAAACAACACTGAATGGTGGCAGGTCTATATGGCCTGCATGATTAGCCGCACCCAACCCCAAAAAAAGCCAAGCGGTCTTGGACTAAGACCGATGGCTAACTCGGTTGTTTCAAGTTGTACTATTCTTAGAACTTTCATCTCATCCCTTACTTCCATGCCTCTCGGGGGTGGTCTACATGGCCATCATGATTAGCCTAACAAAATACTACAATCCAACCTTGGCTCAGTCTTCATAGGCCCTTCATTGGCTGTATTTTGGTAGTACTGTTCTTATTAGTTTAATACCTGATACAACACCGAATGTTGGCAGCTCTATATGGCCTGCATGATTAGCCGCACCCAAAGCCAAAAAAAAGCCAAGCGGTCTTGGACTAACACCCATGGCTATCTCGGTTGTTTCAAGTTGTACTATTCTTAGCACTTTCATCTCATCCCTGTTACTTCCAGGCCTCTCGGTGGTGGTCTACATGGCCATCATGATTAGCCTAACAAAATACTACAATCCAACCTTGGCTCAGTCTTTATAGGCCCTTCATTGGCTGTATTTTGGTAGTACTGTTCTTATTAGTTTAATACCTGATACTACACCGAATGGTGGCAGCTCTATATGGCCTGCATGATTAGCCGCACCCAAAGCCAAAAAAAAGCCAAGCGGTCTTGGACTAACACCCATGGCTAACTCGGTTGTTTCAAGTTGTACTATTCTTAGCACTTTCATCTCATCCCTGTTACTTCCAGGCCTCTCGGTGGTGGTCTACATGGCCATCATTATTAGCCTAACAAAATACTACAATCCAACCTTGGCTCAGTCTTCATAAGGCCCTTCATTGGCTGTATTTTGGTAGTACTGTTCTTATTAGTTTAATACCTGATACAACACCGAATGTTGGCAGCTCTATATGGCCTGCATGATTAGCCGCACCCAAAGCCAAAAAAAAAGCCAAGCGGTCTTGGACTAACACCCATGGCTAACTCGGTTGTTTCAAGTTGTACTATTCTTAGCACTTTCATCTCATCCCTGTTACTTCCAGGCCTCTCGGTGGTGGTCTACATGGCCATCATGATTAGCCTAACAAAATACTACAATCCAACCTTGGCTCAGTCTTCATAAGGCCCTTCATTGGCTGTATTTCTTTCATGTAATTAGCAAGAGTCCATGAGCTAGTGACGTATGGGATATACATTCCTACCAGGAGGGGCAAAGTTTCCCAAACCTTAAAATGCCTATAAATACACCCCTCACCACACCCACAATTCAGTTTTACAAACTTTGCCTCCGATGGAGGTGGTGAAGTAAGTTTGTGCTAGATTCTACGTTGATATGCGCTCCGCAGCAAGTTGGAGCCCGGTTTTCCTCTCAGCGTGCAGTGAATGTCAGAGGGATGTGAGGAGAGTATTGCCTATTTGAATGCAGTGATCTCCTTCTACGGGGTCTATTTCATAGGTTCTCTGTTATCGGTCGTAGAGATTCATCTCTTACCTCCCTTTTCAGATCGACGATATACTCTTATATATACCATTACCTCTGCTGATTCTCGTTTCAGTACTGGTTTGGCTTTCTACAAACATGTAGATGAGTGTCCTGGGGTAAGTAAATCTTATTTTCTGTGACACTCTAAGCTATGGTTGGGCACTTTATTTATAAAGTTCTAAATATATGTATTCAAACATTTATTTGCCTTGACTCAGAATGTTCAACATTCCTTATTTTTCAGACAGTCAGTTTCATATTTGGGATAAATGCATTTGTTTCAATAATTTTTTTCTTACCTTAAAAAATTTGACTTTTTTCCTGTGGGCTGTTAGGCTCGCGGGGGCAGAAAATGCTTCATTTTATTGCGTCATTCTTGGCGCGGACTTTTTTGGCGCAAAAATTTTTTATTTTTTTTTTCTGTTTCCGGCGTCATACGTGTCGCCGGAAGTTGCGTCATTTTTTGACGTTTTTTTGCGTAAAAAATGTCGGCGTTCCGGATGTGGCGTCATTTTTGGCGCCAAAAGCTTTTAGGCGCCAAATAATGTGGGCGTCTTTTTTGGCGCTAAAAAATATGGGCGTCATTTTTGTCTCCACATTATTTAAGTCTCATTATTTATTGCTTCTGGTTGCTAGAAGCTTGTTCACTGGCATTTTTTTCCCATTCCTGAAACTGTCATTTAAGGAATTTGATCAATTTTGCTTTATATGTTGTTTTTTTCTTTTACATATTGCAAGATGTTCCACGTTGCAACTGAGTCAGAAGATACTTCAGGAAAATCACTGCACAGTGCTGGAGCTACCAAGCTAAGTGTATCTGCTATAAACTTTTGGTATCTGTTTCTCCAGCTGTTGTTTGTATTGCATGTCATGTCAAACTTATTAATGCAGATAAAATTTCCTTTAGTTCTGTTACATTACCTGTGGCTGTTCCGTCAACATCTAATTTTCAGAGTGTTCTTGATAACATAAGAGATTTTATTTTTTAAATCCATTAAGAAGGCTATGTCTGTTATTTCTCCTTCTAGTATACATAAAAGTCTTTTAAAACTTCTCTTTTTTCAGATGAATTTTTAAATGAACATCATCATTCTGATACTGATAAATGGTTCTTCTGGTTCAGAGGTTTCTGTCTCAGAGGTTGATGCTGATAAATCTTTGTATTTGTTCAAGATGGAATTTATTCGTTCTTTACTTAAAGAAGTGTTATTTGCATTAGAAATAGAGGATTCTGGTCCTCTTGATACTAAATGTAAACGTTTAAATAAGGTTTTTAAATCTCCTGTAGTTATTCCAGAAGTGTTTTATCTCCCTGATGCTATTTCTGAAGTAATTTCCAGGGAATGGAATAATTTGGGTAATTTATTTACTCCTGCTAGACGTTTAAGCAAATTATATCCTGTGCCATCTGACAGATTAGAGTTTTTTGGGACAAAAATCCCTAAGGTTATGGGGCTGTCTCTACTCCTGCTAATGTACTACTATTCCTACGGCAGATAGTACTTCATTTAAGGATCCTTTAGATAGGAAAATTGAATCCTTTCTAAGAAAAGCTTACTTATGTTCAGGTAATCTTCTTAGACCTGCTATATTTTTAGCGGATGTTGCTGCAGCTTCAACTTTTTGGTTAGAAGCTTTAGCGCAACAAGTAACAGATCATAATTTTATAGCATTATTATTATTCTATAACATGCTAATAATTTTATTTGTGATACCATCTTTTGATATCATTAGAGTTGATGTCAGGTATATGTCTCTAGCTATTTTAGCTAGAAAAGCTTTATGGATTAAACTTGGAATGCTGATATGTCTTCTAAGTCAACTTTGCTTTCCCTTTCTTTCCAGGATAAATAATCATTTTCGTTCCTTTCCTCACAACAAGGAACAAAAGCCTGATCCTTCATCCTCAGGAGCGGTATCAGTTTGGATACTATTTCCAGTTTGGAATATATCCAAGCCTTATAGAAACCTATAGCCAGCTCCTAAGTACCTATGAAGGTGCGGCCCTTATTCCAGCTCAGCTGGTATGGGGCAGATTACGTTTTCTTCAAAGAAAATTGGATCAATTCCGTTCTTAATCTCTGGTTTCAGAAACATTGTTTCAGAAAGGTACAGAATTGGCTTCAAGTTAAGGCCTCCTGCTAAGAGATTCTTTTCTTTCCCGTGTCCCAGTTAACACAGCAAAGGCTCAGCATTTCTGAAATGTGTTTCAGATCTAGAGTTGGCTGGAGTATTTATGCCAGTTCCAGTTCTGGAACAGGGGCTGGGGTTTTATTTTATCTCTTCATTGTACCAAAGAAGGTCAATTCCTTCAGACCAGTTCCGGATCTATCATTATTGAATCGTTATGTTAGGATACCAACATTCAAGATGGTTACTGTAGGACTATCCTGCCTTTTGTTTAGCAAGGGCATTATATGTCTACAATAGATTTACAGGATGTGTATCTGCATATTCCGATTCATCCAGATCACTTTTAGTGTCTGAGATTCTCTTTTTAGACAAGCATTACCAGTTTTGTGGCTCTACCGTTTGGCCTAGCCTCAGTTCCAAGAATTTTTTTCAAAGGTTCTCGGTGCCCTTCTTTCTGTAATCAGAGAACAGGGTTTTGGTATTTCCTTATTTGGACAATATCTTGGTACTTGCTCAGTCTTCTTATTTTCGAAGAATCTCATACGAATCGACTTGTGTTGTTTCTTCAAGTTCATGGTTGGAGGATCAATTTACCAATCAGTTCATTGATTCCTCAGACAAAGGTAACCTTTTTAGGTTTCTAGATAGATTCAGTGTCTATGACTCTGTCCGACGAGAGAAGTTTAACATTGATATCAGCTTGTCAAAACCTTCAGTCACAATCTTTTCCTTTGGTAGCCTTATGCATGGAAATGTTGGGTCTTAGGACTGCCGCATCAGATGCGATCTCCTTTGCTCGTTTTTACATGCGACCTCTTCAGCTCTGTATGCTGAACCAATGGTGCAGGGATTACTCAAAGATATCTCAATTAATATCTTTAAACCGATTTTACGACACTCTCTGACATGGTGGACAGATCACCATCGTTTAGTTCAGGGGGCTTCTTTGTTCTTCCGACCTGGACTATAATCTCAACAGATGCAAGTCTTACAGGTTGGGGAGCTGTGTGGGGGTATCTGACGGCACAAGGGGTTTGGGAATCTCAGGAGGTGAGATTTCCGATCAATATTTTGGAACTCCGTGCAATTTTCAGGGCTCTTCAGTCTTGGCCTCTTCTGAAGAGAGAGTTGTTCATTTGTTTTCAGATAGACAATGTCACATCTGTGGCATACATCAATCATCAAGGAGGGACTCACAGTCCTCTGGCTATGAAAGAAGTATCTCGAATTTTGGTTTGGGCGGAATCCAGCTCCTGTCTAATCTCTGCGGTTCATATCCCAGGTATGGACAATTGGAAAGCGGATTATCTCAGTCGCCAAACGTTGCATCCGGGCGAATGGTCTCTTCACCCAGAGGTATTTCTTCAGATTGTTCAAATGTGGGAACTTCCAGAAATAGATCTGATGGTTTCTCATCTAAACAAGAAACTTCCCAGGTATCTGTCCAGATCCCGGGATCCTCAGGCGGAGGCAGTGGATGCATTATCACTTCCTTGGAAGTATCATCCTGCCTATATCTTTCCGCCTCTAGTTCTTCTTCCAAGAGTAATCTCCAAGATTCTGAAGGAATGCTCGTTTGTTCTGCTGGTAGCCCCGGCATGGCCTCACAGGTTTTGGTATGCGGATCTTGTCCGGATGGCCTCTTGCCAACCGTGGACTCTTCCGTTAAGACCAGACCTTCTGTCTCAAGGTCCTTTTTTCCATCAGGATCTGAAATCCTTAAATTTAAAGGTATGGAGATTGAACGCTTGATTCTTGGTCAAAGAGGTTTCTCTGACTCTGTGATTAATACTATGTTTCAGGCTCGTAAATCTGTATCCAGAGAGATATATTATAGAGTCTGGAAGACTTATATTTCTTGGTGTCTTTCTCATCATTTTTCTTGGTATTCTTTTAGAATACCGAGAATATTACAGTTTCTTCAGGATGGTTTAGATAAGGGTTTGTCCGCAAGTTCCTTGAAAGCTCAAATCTCTGCTCTTTCTGTACTTTTTCACAGAAAGATTGCTATTCTTCCTGATATTCATTGTTTTGTACAAGCTTTGGTTTGTATAAAGCCTGTCTTTAAGTCAATTTCTCCTCCTTGGAGTTTGAATTTGGTTCTGGGGGCTCTTCAAGCTCCTCCATTTGAACCTATGCATTCATTGGATATTAAATTACTTTCTTGGAAAGTTTTGTTCCTTTTGGCCATCTCTTCTGCCAGAAGAGTTTCTGATTTATCTGCTCTTTCTTGTGAGTCTCCTTTTCTGATTTTTCATCAGGATAAGGCGGTGTTGCGAACTTCTTTTGAATTTTTACCTAAGTTGTGAATTCCAACAACATTAGTAGAGGCATTGTGGTTCCTTCATTATGTCCTAATCCTAAGAATTCTAAGGAGAAATCGTTGCATTCTTTGGATGTTATTAGAACTTTGAAATATTATGTTGAAGCTACTAAGTCTTTCTAAAAGACTTCTAGTTTATTTGTTATCTTTTCCGGTTTTAGAAAGGCCAGAAAACTTCTGCCATTTCTTTGGCATCTTGGTTGAAATCTTTAATTCATCTTGCCTATGTTGAGTCGGGTAAAACTCCGCCTCATAGGATTACAGCTCATTCTGCTAGGTCAGTTTCTACTTCCTGGGCGTTTAGGAATGAAGCTTCGGTTGATCAGATTTGCAAAGCGGCAACTTGGTCCTCTTTGCATACTTTTACCAAATTCTACCATTTTGATGTATTTTCTTCTTCTGAAGCAGTTTTTGGCAGAAAAGTACTTCAGGCAGCGGTTTCAGTTTTGAATCTTCTGCTTATGTTTTTCATTAAACTTTATTTTGGGTGTGGATTGTTTTCAGCAGGAATTGGCTGTCTTTATTTTATCCCTCCCTCTCTAGTGACTCTTGTGTGGAAAGATCCACATCTTGGGTAGTCATTATCCCATACGTCACTAGCTCATGGACTCTTGCTAATTACATGAAAGAAAACATAATTTATGTAAGAACTTACCTGATAAATTCATTTCTTTCATATTAGCAAGAGTCCATGAGGCCCGCCCTTTTTTGTGGTGGTTATGATTTTTTTGTATAAAGCACAATTATTCCAATTCCTTATTTTTTATGCTTTCGCACTTTTTTCTTATCACCCCACTTCTTGGCTATTCGTTAAACTGAATTGTGGGTGTGGTGAGGGGTGTATTTATAGGCATTTTAAGGTTTGGGAAACTTTGCCCCTCCTGGTAGGAATGTATATCCCATACGTCACTAGCTCATGGACTCTTGCTAATATGAAAGAAATGAATTTATCAGGTAAGTTCTTACATAAATTATGTTTTTGGTAGTACTGTACTGTTCTTATTAGTTTAATACCTGATACAACACCGAATGGTGGCAGCTCTATATGGCCTGCATGATTAGCCGCACCCAAAGCCAAAAAAAAGCCAAGCGGTCTTGGACTAACACCCATGGCTAACTCGGTTGTTTCAAGTTGTACTATTCTTAGCACTTTCATCTCATCCCTGTTACTTCCAGGCCTCTCGGTGGTGGTCTACATGGCCATCATGATTAGCCTAACAAAATACTACAATCCAACCTTGGCTCAGTCTTCATAAGGCCCTTCATTGGCTGTATTTTGGTAGTACTGTTCTTATTAGTTTAATACCTGAAACAACACCTAATGGTGGCAGCTCTATATGGCCTGCATGATTAGCCGCACCCAAAGCCAAAAAAAAGCCAAGCGGTCTTGGACTAACACCCATGGCTAACTCGGTTGTTTCAAGTTGTACTATTCTTAGCACTTTCATCTCATCCCTTACTTCCATGCCTCTCGGGGGTGGTCTACATGGCCATCATGATTACCCTCACCAAAATATAACAACAAGACGTGCGTGCAGGGAACCATGGTAAGGTTACTTCCTTTCGCTAAATCGAGTATAACAGTTGCAGGCAGAGGTTCTGACCCTGCATTATGGCTGCACCTCTCCCTAAAAGAGGCATGCGTTACAGAGTCTGTGGGCATGTATGCAAAGAGCTGGCCTGCCTAAAAGGAGCAGCAAGGCAGTACAGGTCATTCTCCTTCAGCCGTTTTATACGCTGGCCCACGGCCACGACCCTCAACAGCCACAACAGAATGAAACACCACATATGCCATCCTTTTGAACAATAGAGTACAGGAATGGCATTGATTTTAGTTACACGGAGATATTTATTAGGATTCGGGAACCGTGAAATTGAAAAAAAAAAACATGATTGGAGACCCAGTACAGTACAGGTCGTTCTCCTTCGGCCTTTTTAGAAGAGGGTCCCGGACCCTCAACAAAAACAGCAGGAAAGAGGACATATGGCATCCTTTTGAACAATAGAGTACAGGTACAGCATTGATTTTAGAAACCCAGAGATAATTTATAGGAAACGTGAAATAGAAAAAAACATTGATTGGACAGGACACCAAGTACACTTCTTTCTCCTTCGGCCTTTTTATAAGAGGTTCCAGGACCCTCAAACAAAACACCAGCAGGAAAGAGGACTTTTGGCATCCTTTTGAACAATAGAGTACAGGTACAGCATTGATTTTAGAAACCCAGAGATAATTTTTGGCAAATGGGAAATAGAAAAAAACATTGATTGGACACCCAGTACACTTCTTTCTCCTTAGGCCTTTTTATAAGAGGGTCCAGGACCCTCAAACAAAACACCAGCAGGAAAGAGAACATATGGCATCCTTTTGAACAATAGAGTACAGGTACAGCATTGATTTTAGAAACCCAGAGATAATTTTTGGCAAATGGGAAATAGAAAAAAACATTGATTGGACACCCAGTACACTTCTTTCTCCTTAGGCCTTTTTGTAAGAGGGTCCAGGACCCTCAAACAAAACACAAGCAGGAAAGAGGACATATGGCATCCTTTTGAACAATAGAGTACAGGTAAAGCATTGATTTTAGAAACCCGGAGATAATTTGTTGCAACCTGGAATTTGAATCAAAAAAATGATTGGATGGACACCCAGTACACTTCTTTCTCCTTCGGCCTTTTTATAAGAGGGTCCAGGACCCTCAAACAAAACACCAGCAGGAAAGAGGACATATGGCATCCTTTTGAACAATAGAGTACAGGTACAGCATTGATTTTAGAAACCCAGAGATAATTTTTGGCAAATGGGAAATAGAAAAAAACATTGATTGGACACCCAGTACACTTCTTTCTCCTTAGGCCTTTTTATAACAGGGTCCAGGACCCTCAAACAAAACACAAGCAGGAAAGAGGACATATGGCATCCTTTTGAACAATAGAGTACAGGTAAAGCATTGATTTTAGAAACCCGGAGATAATTTGTTGCAACCGGGAATTTGAATCAAAAAAATGATTGGATGGACACCCAGTACACTTCTTTCTCCTTCGGCCTTTTTATAAGAGGTTCCAGGACCCTCAAACAAAACACCAGCAGGAAAGAGGACTTTTGGCATCCTTTTGAACAATAGAGTACAGGTACAGCATTGATTTTAGAAACCCAGAGATAATTTTTGGCAAATGGGAAATAGAAAAAACATTGATTGGACACCCAGTACACTTCTTTCTCCTTAGGCCTTTTTATAAGAGGGTCCAGGACCCTCAAACAAAACACCAGCAGGAAAGAGAACATATGGCATCCTTTTGAACAATAGAGTACAGGTACAGCATTGATTTTAGAAACCCAGAGATAATTTTTGGCAAATGGGAAATAGAAAAAAACATTGATTGGACACCCAGTACACTTCTTTCTCCTTAGGCCTTTTTATAAGAGGGTCCAGGACCCTCAAACAAAACACAAGCAGGAAAGAGGACATATGGCATCCTTTTGAACAATAGAGTACAGGTAAAGCATTGATTTTAGAAACCCGGAGATAATTTGTTGCAACCGGGAATTTGAATAAAAAAAATGATTGGATGGACACCCAGTACACTTCTTTCTCCTTCGGCCTTTTTATAAGAGGGTCCAGGACCCTCAAACAAAACACCAGCAGGAAAGAGGACATATGGCATCCTTTTGAACAATAGAGTACAGGTACAGCATTGATTTTAGAAACCCAGAGATAATTTTTGGCAAATGGGAAATAGAAAAAAACATTGATTGGACACCCAGTACACTTCTTTCTCCTTAGGCATTTTTATAAGAGGGTCCAGGACCCTCAAACAAAACACCAGCAGGAAAGAGAACATATGGCATCCTTTTGAACAATAGAGTACAGGTACAGAATTGATTTTAGAAACCTAGAGATAATTTTTGGCAACTGGGAAATAGAAAAAAACATTGATTGGACACCCAGTACACTTCTTTCTCCTTAGGCCTTTTTATAAGAGGGTCCAGGACCCTCAAACAAAACACCAGCAGGAAAGAGGACATATGGCATCCTTTTGAACAATAGAGTACAGGTAAAGCATTGATTTTAGAAACCTGGAGATAATTTGTTGCAACCGGGAATTTGAATAAAAAAAATGATTGGATGGACACCCAGTACACTTCTTTCTCCTTCAGCATTTTTATAACAGGGTCCAGGACCCTCAACAGAAACAACAGCAGGAAAGAGGACATATGGCATCCTTTTGAACAATAGAGTACAGGTAAAGCATTGATTTTATAAACCCGGAGATAATTTGTTGCAACCGGAAAATTGAACCAAAAAAATGATTGGACACCCAGGACACTTCTTTCTACTTCAGCCTTTTTATAAGAGGGTCCAGGACCCTCATATGAAACAACAGCAGTAAAGACGACATATGGCATCCTTTTGAACAATAGAGTACAGGTACGGCATTGATTTTAGAAACCCAGAGATAATTTTTTGGAAACGTGAAATTGCCCAAAAAACCATGCTTGGACACCCACTACAGGTCGTTCTCCTTCAGCATTTTTATAAGAGGGTCCAGCACCCTCAACAGAAACAACTGCAGGAAACACCACATATGCCATCCTTTTGCACAATCGAGTACAGGTATGGCATCCATTTTAGAAACCCGGAGATAATTGAGAGGAACCGGGAACATTTTTCAAAAAATGTGCTTGGGCACCCATTACAGGTCGTTCTCCTTCAGCCTTTTTATACCATGGGCCACGACCCGCAACAGGCACAACAGCATGAAACACCACATATGCCACCCTTTTGCACAATAGAGTACAGGTATGGCATAGATGGAACCCGGAGATAATTTAGAGCAACCAAGAGACGGATAAAGATGCTTGGTCGGTCCTCCTACTTCACATTTGGGGCACTGCGCGTGCAATTTAATGGTCCACCAGATATTAGTGGTGTGTTAAGTTGTACTATTCTTAACAGTTTAATCACTGTTATGTGCCTTATTTTTTTATTTGAGTTTTGTACCCACAGAGCAGCAGTAGAGGCCAGAAAAATTAGGAATGTACAAATGACTGAAAAATTTGGGTATTGTTGTAGCAACTGCTGTAGCAGAGGCCAGAAAAATTGATGTTTGTAAAACATTTAGAAAGTGCCCTAAAAGCTTGTGGCTTGAACACTAGTTGTTGGCGGATAAGTCAAGCAAGTCATCCAGATTTATAAGAAAAAAGAAAGGCCAGCCTGTGTACCAGTTGTAGCCCAAGCCAGCTCATCTCATCATCAGGCCTTTTTTACTCAAATGTATCGCCCAATGTCAGTCCCTTCGGGATCCATCCCTCATTCATTTTTATAAAAGTGAGATAGTCAAGGCTTTTTTGACCTAGGCGACTTCTCTTCTCAGTGACAAAACCTCCTGCTGTACTGAAGGTCCTTTCGGACAGGACACTTGAAGCGGGGCAGGCCAGAAGTTCCATTGCAAATTGGGATAGCTCAGGCCACAAGTCAAGCCTGCACACCCAGTAGTCAAGGGGTCCATCGCTCCTGAGAGTGTCGAGATCCGCAGTTAAAGCTAGGTAGTCTGCTACCTGTCGGTTGAGTCTTTCTCTGAGGCTGGATCCCGAAAGGCTCTGGGGATGCATGGGAGTTAAAAAGGTACACATGTCCTTCATCAACAAGACGTCAGGAAAGCGTCCTGTCCTTGCCCCCGTGGTCGTGGGAGGAGGAGGAGGATTAATTTAATCTCTTCCCCTGTTACATTCCCGTTGTGTAAAGCATATTTTTAAATTTATTTTTAAAATGCTCCATCCTTTCCGACTTGCGGGAATTTGGTAACATTTCCAGCACTTTATGCTTATACCGGGGGTCGAGGAGCGTGGACACCCAGTACAGGTCGTTCTCCTTCAGCTTTTTTATACGAGGGTCTCTCAACAGGCACGACAGCATGAAAGAACCCATTTGAACAAGGTTGGATGCCGAGCTAATCATGTCCCGTTCCTCGTCCTCACTGATCTCACTGAGGGTATCTTCTTCCCCCCAGCCACGTACAACACCACGGGTACCAGAGAGGTGACAACAACGAGCACCCTGGGATGCCTGTTGTACTCTGTCTTCCTCCTCCTCCTCAAAGCCACATTCCTCCTCTGACTCCTCTTCCTCACAATCCTCTTCCTGCGTTGCCGCAGGTCCAGCAAGCGATGCTGATAAGACTGTTTGTGGGGGTGATGGACACCACAACTCTTCCTCTTCCTCTTCACGCTCATCTACGGCCTGATCCAGCACTCTTCGCAGGGCACGCTCCAGGAAGAAAACAAATGGTATGATGTCGCTGATGGTGCCTTCGGTGCGACTGACAAGGTTTGTCACCTCCTCAAAAGGACGCATGAGCCTACAGGCATTGCGCATGAGCGTCCAGTAATTTGGCAAAAATATCCCCAGCTCCCCAGAGGCTGTCCTAGCACCCCGGTCATACAAATACTCATTAACAGCTTTTTCTTGTTGGAGCAGGCGGTCAAACATTAGGAGTGTTGAATTCCACCGTGTCGGGCTGTCGCAAATCAAGCACCTCACTGGCAGGTTGTTTTGATGCTGGATATCGGACAAGTGCGCCATGGCCGTGTAGGAACGCCTGAAATGGCCACACACCTTCCTGGCCTGCTTCAGGACGTCCTGTAAGCCTGGGTACTTATGGACAAATCGTTGTACAATTAGATTACACACATGTGCCATGCACGGCACATGTGTCAACTTGCCCAATTTCAATGCCGCCACCAAATTACTTCCATTGTCAGAAACAACCTTGCCAATCTCCAGTTGGTGCGGAGTCAGCCACTGATCCACCTGTGCGTTCAGGGCGGTCAGGAGTGCTGGTGCGGTGTGACTCTCCGCTTTCAGGCAAGTCAATCCCAAGACGGCGTGACACTGCCGTACCCGGGATGTGGAATAGTACCTGGGGAGCTGGGGGGTGCCATTGATGTGGAGCAAGACTCAGAAGCAGAAGAGGACTCAGCCGAGGAAGAGGTTATGGAAGAGGTTATGGAAGAGGATGGAGTAGGAGGAGTAGAGGAGGTAGCAGCAGGCCTGCCTGCAAGTCGTGGTGGTGTCACCAACTCTTCTGCAGAGCCACGCATTCCATGCTTGTCAGACGTCAGCAGGTTTACCCAATGCGCAGTGTAGGTGATATACCTGCCCTGACCATGCTTTGCAGACCAGCTATCCGTGGTCATATGGACCCTTGCCCCAACGCTGTGTGCCAGACATGCCATAACTTCCTTTCGAACAACAGAGTACAGGTTTGGGATTGCCTTTTGTGAAAAGAAATTTCTGCCAGGTACCTTCCACTGCGGTGTCCCAATAGATACAAATTTTTTGAAAGCATCAGACTCCACCAGCTTGTATGGTAAAAGCTGGCGGGCTAAGAGTTCAGACAAGCCAGCTGTCAGACGCCGGGCAAGGGGGTGACTTTGAGAAATTGGCTTCTTACGCTCAAACGTGGGCAGATGACCAGGAACTGCTACGTAAGAGAGACTCAGTGGAGGATGTTTGAGAGGGGGCAAGGAGGACAGCAGTGGTTGACGTGGCTGAAGATGCTGGAGCAGGAGGAGGAGGGCGGCTTTCACTTTGTGTGCTGCTTCTACTCATGTGTTCTTCCCATCGGCGTTTGTGATGGGAGACCATGTGCCTTTGCAAAGCAGTTGTACCTAGGTGGGTGTTGGACTTCCCACGACTCAGTTTCTTTTGGCACAGGTTGCAAATGGCATAGCTGTTGTCAGAGGCAGACACACAAAAAAAATGCCACACTGCTAAGCTCTGCGATGACGGCATTCTGGTGGTGGCAACAGCATGCGTTGATGGGCGTCGGCGTGCTGTCTGGCTGACCCCGGGTGCCGATGCATGCTGTCTGACTGTGCCACTAGCTCCTTGAGATGACCTCCCCATGCTTCCAACTCGTCTCCTCCTCCTCCTCCTCCTCCTCTCTGTCTCCCCATCTGAACTTTCCCCCTCTTCTTCTTCTCTTCTAGCAGGCACCCACGTGACATCCACCGACACATCATCATCAACCGCTTCACTTGTATCTGACACATCAAGAAAGGAAGCAGCAGCGGGTACAACATAATCATCATCACACCGTACCTCCATGTCGGTAAAGCTGCCTGACTGAGACATATCACTGTTATCTACATCCTCTGTCAATGATGGTTGTGCATCACTCATTTCTTCCAACTGATGTGTCAATAACTCCTGTGACAGATCAAGTGAAGCGGCTGTGGTGCTAGTGTTGGTGGTGGTGACAGGCGGGCGAGTGGCACTGGTCACTTGAGACCTGCCCAAAGCACAGCTGGACGTAGATGGTGCGTCAAGGTTAGGAGGACTAGGAGCGGAAGCTGTAGAAGATTGGGTGTCCTGTGTTAGCCATTCAACTAGGTCCTCCTCAGAACTTTTCGCGTCCCCCCTGGCACCCGGCTTCTGAACAATGTGCATATTTGTAGGGTCTAAAGGAATCACAGCACCACGACCACGGAACCTGCAAGGTGGCCTGCCTCTGCCTGTCATTTTTTTTAAAATGGACACTGACAATACTATTACACAAATTATGAGTGGTGGCACTGGGCAAGTGGGCACAGTATACGCTGTGAGACTGACAACAAAAAAAAGATAGATGTTTTAAAAGTCACAAATTGTTAATTTTTTTAAATATTAGAAGTACTGTGACAACAAATATGATTGTTGGCAATAGTTGGCAAATGGGCCTGTCTGGCACACACGCTGGGAGAAAGGAAACTGCAATTCAATGGCACTAGGAGACTGAAGATTCACAGTCAAAACAGTTATGATTAAAAAAAAAATCAATACTGTTACAAGAAATATGATTGGTGGCACTAATTGGCTAGTTGGGCCTGGCACACAGGCAGGCAGGCAGGAGGAAAATGCAATTCAAGGGCACTAGTAGACTGCAGATTGACAGTCAAAACAGTGATGATTTACAATTTTTTCAATACTGTTAAAAGAAATATGATTGCTGCCACTAATTGGCTAGTTGGGCCTGGCACACAGGCTGGCAGGCAGGAGGAAAGTGCAATTCAATGGCACGAGAAAACTGAGGATTCAGAATAACAATCAAAAAAATTTTAATTTTAATAATTAACAATACTGTGACAGCAATTATGATTGGTGTAAATAGTTGGCAAGTCGGCCTGGCAATTCAATGGCACGAGCAAACTGAGGATTCAGAACAACAATCAAAAATTTTTTAATTTTAATTATTAACAATACTGTGACAACAAATATGATTGGTGTAAATAGTTGGCAAGTCGGCCTGGCACACAGGCTGGCAGGCAGGAGGAAAGAGCAATTCAATGGCACGAGCAAACTGAGGATTCAGAACAACAATCAAAAATGTTTTAATTTTAATAACAATACTGTGACAACAAATATGATTGGTGTAAATAGTTGGCAAGTCGGCCTGGCACACAGGCTGGCAGGCAGGAGGAAAGTGCAATTCAATAGCACGAGCAAACTGAGGATTCAGAATAACAATCAAAAAATTTTTAATTTTAATTATTAACAATACTGTGACAACAAATAAGATTGGTGTAAACTAGTTGGCAAGTCGGCCTGGCACACAGGCTGGCAGGCAGGAGGAAAATGCAATTCAAGGACACTAGTAGACTGCAGATTGACAGTCAAAACAGTGATGATTGACAATTTTTGCAATACTGTTAAAAGAAATATGATTGCTGGCACTAATTGGCTAGTTGGGCCTGGCACACAGGCTGGCAGGCAGGAGGAAAGTGCAATTCAATGTCACAAGCAAACTGAGGATTCAGAACAACAATCAAAATTTTTTTAATTTTAGTTATTAACAATACTGTGACAACAAATATGATTGGTGTAAATAGTTGGCAAGTCAGCCTGGCACACAGGCTGGCAGGCAGGAGGAAAATGCAATTCAAGGACACTAGTAGACTGCAGATTGACAGTCAAAACAGTGATGATTGACAATTTTTGCAATACTGTTAAAAGAAATATGATTGCTGGCACTAATTGGCTAGTTGGGCCTGGCACACAGGCTGGCAGGCAGGAGGAAAGTGCAATTCAATGGCACGAGCAAACTGAGGATTCAGAACAACAATCAAAAATACTGTGACAACAAATATGATTGGTGTAAATAGTTGGCAAGTCGGCCTGGCACACAGGCTGGCAGGCAGGAGGAAAGTGCAATTCAATGGCACGAGCAAACTGAGGATTCAGAATAACAAACATTTTTTATTTTTAATTATTAACAATCATGTGACAACAAATAAGATTGGTGTAAACTAGTTGGCAAGTCGGCCTGGCACACAGGCTGGCAGGCAGGAGGAAAATGCAATTCAAGGACACCAGTAGACTGCAGATTGACAGTCAAAACAGTGATGATTGACAATTTTTGCAATACTGTTAAAAGAAATATGATTGCTGGCACTAATTGGCTAGTTGGGCCTGGCACACAGGCTGGCAGGCAGGAAGAAAGTGCAATTCAATGGCACGAGAAAACTGAAGAATCAGAACAACAAGCAAATTTTTTTTAATTTTAATTATTAACAATACTGTGACAACAAATATGATTGGTGTAAATAGTTGGCAAGTCGGCCTGGCACACAGGCTGGCAGGCAGGAGGAAAATTCAATTCAAGGACAATAGTAGACTGCAGATTGACAGTCAAAACAGTGATGATTGACAATTTTTGCAATACTGTTAAAAGAAATATGATTGCTGGCACTAATTGACTAGTTGGGCCTGGCACACAGGCTGGCAGGCAGGAGGAAAGTGCAATTCAATGGCATGAGCAAACTGAGGATTCAGAACAACAATCAAATTTTTTTTAATTTTAATTATTAACAATACTGTGACAACAAATATGATTGGTGTAAATAGTTGGCAAGTCGGCCTGGCACACAGGCTGGCAGGCAGGAGGAAAGTGCAATTCAATGGCACGAGCAAACTGAGGATTCAGAATAACAATCAAATTTTTTTTAATTTTAATTATTAACAATACTGTGATAACAAATATGATTGGTGTAAATAGTTGGCAAGTCGGCCTGGCACACAGACTGGCAGGCAGGAGGAAAGTGCAATTCAATGGCACGAGCAAACTGAGGATTCAGAACAACAATCAAAAATGTTTTAATTTTAATTATTAACAATACTGTGACAACAATTATGATTGGTGTAAATAGTTGGCAAGACGGCCTGGCACACAGGCTGGCAGGCAGGAGGAAAGTGCAATTCAATGGCATGAGCAAACTGAGGATTCAGAATAACAATCAAAACATTTTTAATTTTAATTATTAACAATACTGTGACAACAAATAAGATTGGTGTAACTAGTTGGCAAGTTGGCCTGGCACACAGGCTGGCAGGCAGGAGGAAAATGCAATTTGAGGACACTAGTAGACTGCAGATTGACAGTCAAAACAGTGATGATTGACAATTTTTTCTATACTGTTAAAAGAAATATGATTGCTGGCACTAATTGGCTAGTTGGGCCTGGCACACAGGCTGGCAGGCAGGAGGAAAGTGCAATTCAATGGCACGAGAAAACTGAGGATTCAGAATAACAATCAAAAATTTTTTAATTTTAATTATTAACAATACTGTGACAACAAATATGATTGGTGTAAATAGTTGGCAAGTCGGCCTGGCACACAGGCTGGCAGGCAGGAGGAAAGTGCAATTCAATGGCACGAGCAAACTGAGGATTCAGAATAACCATCAAAAAATGTTTAATTTTTATTATTAACAATACTGTGACAACAAATAAGATTGGTGTAACTAGTTGGCAAGTCGGCCTGGCACACAGGCTGGCAGGCAGGAGGAAAATGCAATTCAAGGACACTAGTAGACTGCAGATTGACAGTCAAAACAGTGATGATTGACAATTTTTGCAATACTGTTAAAAGAAATATGATTGCTGGCACTAATTGGCTAGTTGGGCCTGGCACACAGGCTGGCAGGCAGGAGGGAAATGCAATTCAATGGCACGAGAAAACTGAGGATTCAGAATAACAATCAAAAATTTTTTAATTTTAATAATTAACAATACTGTGACAACAATTATGATTGGTGTAAATAGTTGGCAAGTCGGCCTGGCACACTGGCTGGCCGGCAGGAGGAAAGTGCAATTCAATGGCACGAGCAAACTGAGGATTCAGAATAACAATCAAAACATTTTTAATTTTAATTATTAACAATACTGTGACAACAAATAAGATTGGTGTAACTAGTTGGCAAGTTGGCCTGGCACACAGGCTGGCAGGCAGGAGGAAAATGCAATTCAAGGGCACTAGGAGACTGCAGATTCACAGTCAAAACAGTGATGATTTACAATTTTTTCAAGACTGTTAAAAGAAATATGACTGCTAGCACTACTTGGCTAGTTGGGCCTGGCACACAGGCTGGCAGGCAGGAGGAAAGTGCAATTAAATGGCACGAGAAAACTGAGGATTCAGAATAACAATCAAAAATTTTTTTATTTTAAATAATAACAATACTGTGACAACAAATATGATTGGTGTAACTAGTTGGCAAGTCGGCCTGGCACACAGGCTGGCAGGCAGGAGGGAACTGCAATTCAATGGCACTACTAGACTACAGATTCACAGTCAAAAAAGTGATGATTTACAATTTTTTCAATACTGTTTAAACAGCTATAATTGGTGGCACTAATTGGTTAGTTGGGACTGGAACACAGGCTGCCAGGCAGGAGGAAACTGCAATTCAATGGCACTAGGAGACTGAAGATTTGCAGTCAAAAAAATTATGATTTAAATTTTTTTATATACTGTTACAAGAAATATGATTGGTGGCACTAATTGGCTAGTTGGGCCTGGCACACAGGCTGGCAGGCAGGCAGGAGGAAAGTGCATTTCAATGGCACAAGCAAAATGATGATTCACAATCGAACAATGTTTAATTTTAAATATTAACAATACTGTTACAACAACTATGATTGGTGGCACTAATTGGCTAGTTTGGGCCTGGCACACAGGCTGGCAGGCAGGAGGAAACTGCAATTCAATGGCACTAGGAGACTGAATATTTGCAGTCAAAAAAATTATGATTTAAATTTTTTTATATACTGTTACAAGAAATATGATTGGTGGCACTAATTGGCTAGTTGGGCCTGGCACACAGGCTGGCAGGCAGGAGGAAAGTGCAATTCAATGGCACGAGCAAACTGATGAATCACAAGCGAACAATTTGTCATTTTAAAGATTAACAATACTGTTACAACAACTATGATTGGTGGCACTAATTGGCTAGTTGGGCCTGGCACACAGGCTGGCAGGCAGGAGGAAACTGCAATTCAATGGCACTACTAGACTGCAGATTCACAGTCAAAAAAGTGATGATTCACAATGTTTTCAATACTGTTACAACAACTATGATTGGTGGCACTAATTGGCTAGTTGGGCCTGGCAGATATGAGTCGTGGCTGGTAGGTAGGGCAGCAATTTAACACAGTATGCTGTGTAAGTGAGAAAAACACAGGCTTGATAGAAAATTAAGTTAGATTACACTAGCAAAATAATTTAAAATTTTATATTTTAATATTAAAATAATGTTAAGAAGTGCACATATGAGTGGTCGTACTGGCTGGCTGCTACGTAGGGCAGCAATTAACAACAGTATGCTGTGTAAGTCAGATAGACAGTTAGACACAGGCCTGATAGAAAATAAAATTAGATTACACTAGCATAATGATTTAAAGACTTTTTTTGGCAATTTAAAGAAAAAGGTTAAGCACATATGAGTCGTGGCTGATAGCCTTGAAAGGGCAGCTATTAAAAACAGTAGGCTCTGTAAGTCAGATACACACACGCCTGGTAGAAAATACAATTAGATTACACTAGAAAAATGATTTAAATTTTTTTTTTGGGGGGGAAATAAAAAAAAGGTTAAACACATATGAGTCGTGGCTCATAGACTAGGGAGGGCAGCAATTAAACACAGTATGCTCTGTAAGTCAGCAAAACACACAGGCCTGATAGAAAATGATATTAGATTACACTAACAAAAAAATTTAAACGTTTTTTTTTTTTTCATTTAAAATAAGATGAAGCAGATATGAGTGGTGGCTGCCTGGCACAGAGCAATTAACCAAAAGACTGAAAAAAACTGAAGTATATTAATGCTGTGTGAGCCTGACAGACACAGGCCTGATAGAAAATGTAATTAGATTACACTAGCAAAATTATTTAATTTTTTTTTTTTAAATTTAAAATAATGTTATAAGCGGATATTAACACTGGTGGCTGGCACAGAGCAATGAACCAGAGTATATGCTGTGTGACACAGGCCTGATAGAAAATTAAAATAAATTACACTAGCAAAATAATTTCAAATTTTTGTTGGTTAAATTTAAACTAATGTTGTTAGGCAGATATCAGTGGTGGCAGTAATCACAGCATATGCTGTGAGCCTTACACACAGGCTGAAAGCCAGGCAAATGCTAATAAAAATACGAAAAGAAAAAAAAAAAAAACGGCTCGAATTATAGCCCTAAAACGGGCTTTTTGGGGTGCTGTCCTTGCAGCAGAGATGAGATGAGTCCTTCTGGACTGTAGTGGACACTAAATACACTAGCCTAGCTATCTATTTCCCTATAATGTCAGCAGCAGCAACACAAAACGTCCTCTCACTATGAGTCTAAAATGGCTGCTGCCAACAAGAGGGGAGGGTCTGTGAGGGAGTGTCTGATGCTGATTGGCTCTAATGTGTCAGAAGGCTGTGACATACAGGGTCAAAGTTTCCTCAATGATGACACATAGGGGGCGGATCGAACATCGCATGTGTTCGCCCACAGCCGCGAACGCGAACATACTATGTTCGCCGTGAACCGTTCGCGGGCGAACAGTTCGGGACATCACTAATGGCCATCAAATTCCCAATTGGGAACATTCTGATAGCCATATGGTCTTGGAGACTCATAAAAGTGTATTTTATCATTCTTTTTGTTTGTATTGTTATTGTGACTTTTGTTGTTATTATACATTATATGTTTCTTTTTGTCTTTTGGTTTCCTATAGTGATTAACTTTAACCCATGCATTTTCTTCTGGTTTGGTTGTGGATGGATCAATATTGGACTTAGATTCATTATTCTTAGGATTATAGTCATAAATTGTACCTTCTATATAGTCTTTCTCATCTCTAGCTAGTTTTTTTTATTTTAGTGTGTATAATCTTTTTCTGAAATACATCTGCCTTCTCCTGTACTTCTCGCGTACATTTGTTATATTCAGAATTAGATTCAAATTTGGCCAATGTGTGTTGTAGATCTTCAATTTCCTGCTCAGTTTTGCGTAGGATTGTCTCCCTAAATTCAATTAATAAATCTATAAGTTTCATAGAGCATTCTGTTAAAATCTCCTGCCATTTTATAGTCAGCTCATTGTCATGTTTAAAAGAACAATGTTTTAAAATTCTTAATCCCCTAGGGATATGCCCTCTCTCTTTGTATTTTTGAAGTGTATCTATATCCCACCAGTGCCTGTGTTAATTTTTCAAGGCTTCCTCCAATTTTTGAAAGAGTTGTACCATAGATAATTCACTATTGTCATCATTCGACATAACAATTGCATTATCTGTGTTCAACATAGCTTTCCTGTTGTTGATTCTTTGGTCTTTGTTCTGCATTGTGTAAATCAATGTGAAACTCTTATTTAAAGTGATAGTGCTGAATTTAATAAACAATCCAGTTGAATTTATGTACTAAAATATTGTGGCAGGTGTTAAAATACTCCACCCTAAAGATACTCAATGAGTGTAATTCGTGATTGATGTGCAAAAAAGTGGTATTAAACATATAATTATAGTGATAATTATTAGTTCTATATATATAAAAAAAAAAAAATTATAATCAATATAAATCTTAGTCACTACCCATAAATATCCAAATGGTTGCAATGTGATAACCTTATTTAAAACATTATCAAATCATGAAAGTGATTCCAATGTATATATTCAATACAATAATTGGTATTGTCGCATAAAACTGTTCCTAATCCAAAATAAATGTGAAACAATAAAAATTAATAAAACAGAACAGTGGGCGAAAAAATAAAAAATTGGTGTTAATCGCAGAAATATGTTGATATAACCAATGACATAATGATATGCAGAATTATAATCACACAATCTGCATATATAATGCTCTTCAATAACTATTAAAATAATTGTTTGCAAGAAAACCAAACATACAGCTTGCATAGGGACACAACTGCAGTGAATAGTATTGGAAAAACACACATATGTCAGGATATGTTAACATACCCCAAATGCACTAAATGAAATAATCCCATTACATGCACTATAGTCTCTCAGATCTTTAGATTTGGATATGGATACACCATATATTATATATCTACATTGTTATCAAAATTAAAAATTATTTTAGACAAAATTGAATATACCACATTAGATCTGGTTACTGGGTCAGACCTTTTGGGTGCGATCCGATATAGATCGCAGTTTGCGGCGCAAGCGAGGGAACCGGCGTCGCCCGCAGTTTCAGCTCGCAACTCGAGCTATCCTATATAAGTCGCCGTCACTTGCTAACGTGCCGTAAGTCTGACAAACCAGCGATGTCCAGAAATCTGCGCAAGTACAAATTTCTGGCGTCGCCAGTGACTTGCGGCACGTTAGAAACTGCCGGCGCCTATAAAACCTGACTAAAGTCTAAAACACCCGCACTGTCTAACACGCCTCCCTAACATAGCCCGACAAGTCTAACACGCCTCCCTAACATAGCCCGACATGTCTAACCCTCTATCCGCTATCCCCCCTCACTATCCTAACAATAAAAAAGCTATTAACCCCTAAACCGCCGCTCCCGTACCCCGCCGCAACCTAATAAAGTTATTAACCCCTAAACCGCCGCTCCCGTACCCTGCCGCCAGCTATATTATATCTATAACCCCCTAAAGTGAGCCCCTAACACCGCCGCCATCTATATTAAAATTATTAACCCCTAATGTAAGCCCCTTACACCGCCGCCATCTCTATTAAAATGATTAACCCCTAATTTAATCTACCTACCCCGCCGCCAGCTATATTATCTATATTAACCCTAAGTATATTATAGTTAATATAGGTATTACATTATATATATTAACTATATTAACCCTAATTATATTAGGGTTAATATAGTTAATATAGTTACTATAGTATTTATATTAACTATATTAACTCTATCTAACCCTAACACCCCTAACTAAATTTATATTAAATTAATCTAATTCATTTATAAACTAAAATATTCCTATTTAAATCTAAATACTTACCTATAAAATAAACCCTAAGATAGCTACAATATAATTAATAATTACATTATAGCTATGTTAGGGTTAATATTTATTTTACAGGTAAATTGTTAATTATTTTAACTAGGTATAATAGCTATTAAATAGTTATTAACTATTTAATATCTACCTAGTTAAAATAATTACCCAATTACCTGTAAAATAAATCCTAACCTAAGTTACAAATACACCTACACTATCAATACATTAAATAAACTACAAACATCTATCTAAAAATACAATTAAATTAACTAAACTAAATTACAAAAACAAACAAACACTAAATTACAAAAAATAAAAAAAAGATTACAAGATTTTTAAGCTAATTACACCTATTCTAAGCCCCCTAATAAAATAATAAACCCCCAAAATAAAAAAAATTCCCTGCCCTATTCTAAATTAAACAAATTTCAAAGCTCTTTACCTTACCAGCCCTTAAAAGGGCCTTTTGTGGGGCATGCCCCAAAGAATTCAGCTCTTTTGCATACAAATACAATACCCCCCCCCCATTACAACCCACCACCCACATACCCCTATTCTAAAACCACCCAAACCCCCCTTAAAAAAGCCTAACACTACCCCCCTGAAGATCTCCCTACCTTGTCTTCACCACACCGGGCCGAACTCCTGATCCGATCCGGGCGATGTCTTCCTCCAAGCGGCAAAGAAGAATTCTTCCTCCGGCGACGTCTTCCTCCAAGCGGCAGCAAAGTCTTCATTCTTCCGGCGGCATCTTCAATCTTCTTTCTTCGCTCCGCCGCCGCGGAGCATCCATCCCGGCCGACTACTGAACTACGAATGAGGTACCTTTAAATGACGTCATCCAAGATGGCGTCCGCCGAATTCCGATTGGCTGATAGGATTCAGATTGAGCTCGCATTCTATTGGCTGTTCCGATCAGCCAATAGAATGCGAGCTCAATCTGATTGGCTGATTGGATCAGCCAATCGGATTGAACTTGAATCTGATTGGCTGATTCAATCAGCCAATCAGATTTTTTTAACTTAATTCCGATTGGCTGATAGAATCCTATCAGCCAATCGGAATTCGGCGGACGCCATCTTGGATGACGTCATTTAAAGGTACCTCATTCGTAGTTCAGTAGTCGGCCGGGATGGATGCTCCGCGGCGGCGGAGCGAAGAAAGAAGATTGAAGATGCCGCCGGAAGAATGAAGACTTTGCTGCCGCTTGGAGGAAGACGTCGCCGGAGGAAGAATTCTTCTTTGCCGCTTGGAGGAAGACATCGCCCGGATCGGATCAGGAGTTCGGCCCGGTGTGGTGAAGACAAGGTAGGGAGATCTTCAGGGGGGTAGTGTTAGGCTTTTTTAAGGGGGGTTTGGGTGGTTTTAGAATAGGGGTATGTGGGTGGTGGGTTGTAATGGGGGGGGGGGTATTGTATTTGTATGCAAAAGAGCTGAATTCTTTGGGGCATGCCCCACAAAAGGCCCTTTTAAGGGCTGGTAAGGTAAAGAGCTTTGAAATTTGTTTAATTTAGAATAGGGCAGGGAATTTTTTTTATTTTGGGGGTTTATTATTTTATTAGGGGGCTTAGAATAGGTGTAATTAGCTTAAAAATCTTGTAATCTTTTTTTTATTTTTTGTAATTTAGTGTTTGTTTTTTTTTGTAATTTAGTTTAGTTAATTTAATTGTATTTTTAGATAGATGTTTGTAGTTTATTTAATTTATTGATAGTGTAGGTGTATTTGTAACTTAGGTTAGGATTTATTTTACAGGTAATTGGGTAATTATTTTAACTAGGTAGATATTAAATAGTTAATAACTATTTAATAGCTATTATACCTAGTTAAAATAATTAACAATTTACCTGTAAAATAAATATTAACCCTAACATAGCTATAATGTAATTATTAATTATATTGTAGCTATCTTAGGGTTTATTTTATAGGTAAGTATTTAGATTTAAATAGGAATATTTTAGTTTATAAATGAATTAGATTAATTTAATATAAATTTAGTTAGGGGTGTTAGGGTTAGATAGAGTTAATATAGTTAATATAAATACTATAGTAACTATATTAACTATATTAACCCTAATATAATTAGGGTTAATATAGTTAATATATATAATGTAATACCTATATTAACTATAATATACTTAGGGTTAATATAGATAATATAGCTGGCGGCGGGGTAGGTAGATTAAATTAGGGGTTAATCATTTTAATAGAGATGGCGGCGGTGTAAGTGGCTTACATTAGGGGTTAATAATATTAATATAGCTGGCGGCGGTATAGGGGGATTAGATTAGGGGTTAATAATTTTTATATAGGTGGCGGCGGTGTAAGGGGTCAGATTAGGGGATAGATAAGGTAGATGACAGCGGTGTAAGGGGTTCTAATTAGGGGATAGATAAGGTAGATGGCGGCGGTTTTAGGGGCTCACAGTAGGGGGTTTGTTTATGTAGATGGCGGCGGGGTCCGGGAGCAGCGGTTTAGGGGTTAATAACTTTATTAGGGATTTCGGGGGGGGGGGGATCGCGGTTGACAGGTAGATAGACATTGCGCATGCGTTAGGTGTTAGGTTTATTTTAGAAGATCGAGGTTGACAGGTAGATAGACATTGCGCATGCGTTAGGTGTTAGGTTTATTTTAGAAGATCGCGGTTGACAGGGAGATAGACATTGCGCATGCGTTAGGTGTTAGGTTTATTTTAGCAGCCAGTTTAGGGAGTTACGGGGCTCCAATAGTCAGCGTAAGGCTTCTTACGGCTGCTTTTTGTGGCGAGGTGAAAATGGAGTAAGTTTTCTCCATTTTCGCCACGTAAGTCCTTACGCTGCATATTGGATACCAAACTGCGCTGGTTTGGTATACCTGCCTATAGCCCAAAAAACTACGGGCGACGGCAGAAATATACGCGCGTAACTTCTAGGTTACGCCGTATATGTGATACCAAACCCGCGCAAATATTGGCGTCGCCGGCTTTTGCGGGCGACGATTTTTATCGGATGGACCCCTTTGAGTGCAGACATCACACGCCGTAAGTTAAGAACAGATCAGTCCACTTTACACTTAGTATAGTGAAGTCATGTTAGGAATATTAATTATCCTACTAGGATTTTATGACATAGGAGATTAGAGTTACTTTATTTTGATTGTTAAATTTTAATGTGTCAAATGTATTTTTGATCCTTATGCAAGATCAATTTTGTACCTTTTATAATCAGTAATCCTGTTTGAATCAACTGTTCGAAATGAATTTTATTATAATCATTTGTTGTTCAACAATTGTCAATATATGAATAGTTTTTTTTAGGCCACAGTATTTTGTTTTTTTAATCTTGTTGATTTTTTAATCTTGCTGGCTTTTATTCTTGCTGTTTATTCTTGCTGTTTAATCATTGTAGGTAACATTACATGTATGTTTCAACATAGATATTTTGTACAGGGTACCCATAGTGGCATATATAGGTTGTGCCGTTATCGTTATACTGAAATAGCATGGTCTTATATCTACATCGTTACGTGTGGTATATACCGGCTCTTTAAAATACTAAATTGGAAACAATAATAACAAATTTGTAATACAATAGAATAACCCACATACATTGTGGGAGCGGTAGGATATCGCAAACACAGAGCGCGGATAGGCTTAACTAATAACCCCACACCCACATATGAGTAGCCAATCAGAAGCTTAGATACCGGTCACACCTACACACATGTGCAATGGGTACCAGTAGACGCCGAAAATCGGCGATAAAAGTTCGTGGAATTTTAATTTTAGTATGCACCTGATGAAACGGTCACCTAAGACCGAGAAACGTTGTGCTGCTGCAATAAAGCCATTTTACTTTTAGACTTTGTTTCCACAAACATTTTTATTTTACTTTCGGAGAAAGGCTTTTCACTATACTAAGTGTTACAAGCACCTGAACAACCACATTGCTATCTATACTGGGCTAAGTGATCTCTAATACAGGAGAAAAGCTTGCTGGAGGGTGAGAACCTATCTGCAACCTGCATTCCTGTGGGGAGGAAAAAACACAGCCAGTTTTATTCAAGAAGTGGATCTACCTCTATGAGAGTGTGAGTCAGCTGGACGACTCTTAAGGTTCCAGAAGGTGTTTGTGACACTTCTCAAGTGTCTGGGAGCTTGTAAGTACCAGCCTAAACTTGCTATTTGGGGGCCTGTATTTTCCACTGATCAGGTACTATGGTGGCGCCTTCTTCTTTATTTTATATATCTGCAGATTCCTTCCTTTTGGGTTACCAACAAAAGATTTGAAGAAGCTGACAGCCACCATCTCAAACAAACTAACACATTTTTTGGAGTTCATACTGGTCTAACTGGAGAGTAATACCTTTCTATTACCAGCTAAGTGACTCTGTGGGGACATATGTGTGTTTTTCCAATACTATTCACTGCAGTTGTGTCCCTATGCAAGCTGTATGTTTGGTTTTCTTGAAAACAATTATTTTAATAGTTATTGAAGAGCATTATATATGCAGATTGTGTGATTATAATTCTGCATATCATTATGTCATTGGTTATATCAACATATTTCTGTGATTAACACCAATTTTTTATTTTTTTGGCGCACTGTTCTGTTTTATTAATTTTATTAATTTTTATTGTTTCACATTTATTTTGGATTAGGAACAGTTTTATGCGACAATACCAATTATTGTATTGAATATATACATTGGAATCACTTTCATGATTTGATAATGTTTTAAATAAGGTTATCACGTTGCAACCATTTGGATATTTATGGGTAGTGACTAAGATTTATATTGATTATAATTTTTTTTTTTTATATATATATATATAGAACTAATAATTATCACTATAATTATATGTTTATACCACTTTTTTGCACATCAATCACGAATTATACTCATTGAGTATCTTTAGGGTGGAGTATTTTAACACCTGCCACAATATTTTAGTACATAAATTCAACTGGATTGTTTATTAAATTCAGCACTATCACTTTAAATAAGAGTTTCACATTGATTTACACAATGCAGAACAAAGACCAAAGAATCAACAACAGGAAAGCTATGTTGAACATAGATAATGCAATTGTTATGCCGAATGATGACAATAGTGAATTATCTATGGTACAACTCTTTCAAAAATTGGAGGAAGCCTTGAAAAATTAACACAGGCACTGGTGGGATATAGATACACTTCAAAAATACAAAGAGAGAGGGCATATCCCTAGGGGATTAAGAATTTTAAAACATTGTTCTTTTAAACATGACAATGAGCTGACTATAAAATGGCAGGAGATTTTAACAGAATTCTCTATGAAACTTATAGATTTATTAATTGAATTTAGGGAGACAATCCTACGCAAAACTGAGCAGGAAATTAAAGATCTACAACACACATTGGCCAAATTTGAATCTAATTCTGAATATAACAAATATACGCGAGAAGTACAGGAGAAGGCAGATGTATTTCAGAAAAAGATTATACACACTAAAATAAAAAAAACTAGCTAGAGATGAGAAAGACTATATAGAAGGTACAATTTATGACTATAATCCTAAGAATAATGAAGCTAAGTCTAGATATGTGCATGGCTAAAAAATTCGGTTAGTTTTCGGTTCGGATCGATTCGGACTTTTCGAATTTCGGTTCGGATCGATTCGAATTCGGCAAAATTTGAATGAATTTGTTTTGGATTTATTCGGATTCGAATGAATTCGTTTCGGATTTATTCGGATTCGAATAAATTCGGCTGAATTCGGTTCTATTCGGTTCGATTCGGTTCCAAAATTCGGAAATTTGGTATGTTTTAGGTGGGATATGCTGTGTATTAGACTAGTATTATGTACTGTATATTAGGTGTAAATAGTACTAGTGTAATACACGGCCATCCGAATCTACCGAATAAAGTCAGTAGTTAAGAGCTTTATGGGCTAACACCGGAATATAAAGCTCTTAAATACTGAGTGCTACAAAGTACACTAACACCCATAAACTACCTATGAACCACTAAACCGAGGCCCCCCCACATCGCAAACACTATAATAAAATTATTTAACCCCTAATCTGCCGACCGGACATCGCCGCCACCTACATTATAGCTATTAACCCCTAATCTGCTGTCCCTAACATCGCCGACCCCTACATTATAGTTATTAACCCCTAATCTGCCCCCCCCAACGTCGCCGCAATCTAACTACAAGTATTATCCCCTAATCTGCCGACCGGACATCGCCACCACCTACATTATAGCTATTAACCCCTAAACTGCTGTTCCTAACATCGTCGGCCCCTACATTATAGTTATTAACCCCTAATCTGCCCCCCCCACGTCGCCGCATCCTAACTACAAGTATTAACCCCTAATCTGCCGACCGGACATCGCCGCCACTATAATAAATGTATTAACCCCTAAACCGCCGCACTCCCGCCTCGTAAACACTATAATACATTTTATTAACCCCAATCTGCCTTCCCTAACATCGCTGCCACCTACCTACAATTATTAACCCCTAATCTCCCGCCCCCAACGTCGCCACTACTATAATAAAGTTATTAACCCCTAAACCTAAGTCTAACCCTAACCCTAACACCCCCTAACTTAAATATAATTTAAATAAAACGAAATAAATTTACTATAATTAAATAAATTAATCCTATTTAAAACTAAATACTTACCTGTAAAATAAACCTTAAGATAGCTACAATATAACTAATAGTTACATTGTAGCTATTTTAGGATTTATATTTATTTTACAGGCAACTTTGTATTTATTTTAACTAGGTACAATAGTTATTAAATAGTTAATAACTATTTAATAACTACCTAGCTAAAATAAATACAAATTTACCTGTAAAATAAATCCTAACCTAAGTTACAATTACACCTAACACTACACTATCATTAAATTAATTAAATAAATGAATCCTATTTAAAACTAAATACTTACCTGTAAAATAAACCCTAATATAGCTACAATATAACTAATAGTTACATTGTAGCTATCTTAGGATTTATATTTATTTTACAGGCAACTTTGTATTTATTTTAACTAGGTACAATAGCTATTAAATAGTTATTGACTATTTAATAGCTACCTAGTTAAAATAATTACAAAATTACCTGTAAAATAAATCCTAACCTAAGTTACAATTAAACCTAACACTACACTATCATTAAATAAATTAAATAAATTAACTACAAGTACCTACAATTATCTACAATTAAATAAACTAAACTAAAGTACAAAAAAAACCCCACTAAATTACAAAAAAACCCCCACTGAATTACAAAAAATAAAAAAAATTACAAGAATTTTAAACTAATTACACCTAATCTAAGCCCCCTAATAAAATAACAAAGCCCCCAAAATAAAAAAATGCCCTACCCTATTCTAAATTACAAAAGTTAACAGCTCTTTTACCTTACCAGCCCTTAAAAGGGCTTTTTGCGGGGCATGCCCCAAAGAAAACAGCTCTTTTGCCTGTAAAAAAAAAACACAATACCACCCCCAAGATTACAACCCACCACCCACATACCCCTACTCTAACCCAAACCCCCCTTAAATAAACCTAACACTACCCCCTGAAGATCTCCCTACCTTGAGTCGTGTTCACCCAGCCGGGCCAAAGTCTTCATCCGATGGGGCAGAAGAGGACATCCAGACCGGCAATTTTAAACTAATTACACCTAATCTAAGCCCCCTAATAAAATAACAAAGCCCCCCAAAATAAAAAAAATGCCCTACCCTATTCTAAATTACAAAAGTTAACAGCTCTATTACCTTACCAGCCCTTAAAAGGGCCTTTTGCGAGGCATGCCCCAAAGAAAACAGCTCTTTTGCCTGTAAAAAAACAAACACAATACCACCCCCCAACATTATACAACCCACCACCCACATACCCCTACTCTAACCCAAACCCCCCTTAAATAAACCTAACACTACCCCCCTGAAGATCTCCCTACCTTGAGTCGTGTTCACCCAGCCGGGCCGAAGTCTTCATCCGATGGGGCAGAAGAGGACATCCAGACAGGCAGAAGTCTTCATCCAAGCGGGGCAAGAAGAGGTCTTCAATCCATCAGAAAAGTACAAAAAAACAAACAAACACTAAATTACCAAAAATAATAAAATATTACAAGAATTTTAAACTAATTACACCTAATCTAAGCCCCCTACTTGCTATTAATATAGATACAATATAACTAATAGTTACATTGTAGCTATTTTAGGATTTATATTTATTTTACAGGCAACTTTGTAGTTATTTTAACTAGTTACAATAGTTATTAAATAGTTAATAACTATTTAATAACTACCTAGCTAAAATAAATACAAATTTACCTGTAAAATAAATCCTAACCTAAGTTACAATTACACCTAACACTACACTATCATTAAATTAATTAAATAAATGAATCCTATTTAAAACTAAATACTTACCTGTAAAATAAACCCTAATATAGCTACAATATAACTAATAGTTACATTGTATCTATTTTAGGATTTATATTTATTTTACAGGCAACTTTGTAGTTATTTTAACTAGGTACAATAGTTATTAAATAGTTAATAACTATTTAATAACTACCTAGCTAAAATAAATACAAATTTACCTGTAAAATAAATCCTAACCTAAGTTACAATTAAACCTAACACTATGCTATCATTAAATAAATTAAATAAATTAACTACAAGTACCTACAAGTAAATACAATTAAATAAACTAAACTAAAGTACAAAAAATAAAAAAATATTACAAGAATTTTAAACTAATTACACCTAATCTAAGCCCCCTAATAAAATAACAAAGCCCCCCAAAATAAAAAAATGCCCTACCCTATACTAAATTACAAAAGTTAACAGCTCTATTACCTTACCAGCCCTTAAAAGGGCCTTTTGCGGGGCATGCCCCAAAGAAAACAGCTCTTTTGCCTGTAAAAAAAACACAATACCCCCCCCACATTACAACCCACCACCCACATACCCCTACTCTAACCCAAACCCCCCTTAAATAAACCTAACACTACCCTCCTGAAGATATCCCTACCTTGAGTCGTGTTCACCCAGCTGGGCCGAAGTCTTCATCCGATGGGGCAGAAGAGGACATCCAGACCGGCAGAAGTCTTCATCCAAGCTGGGCAAGAAGAGGTCTTCCATCCATCAGAAGTCTTCATCCAGGTGGCATCTTCTATCTTCATCCATCCGAAGCGGAGCGGCAGCATCCTGAAGACATCCGACGCGGAGCATCCTCTTCTTTCTTGATCCGACGACTAAATGACTGTACCTTTAAGTGACGTCATCCAAGATGGCGTCCCTTGAATTCCAATTGGCTGATAGGATTCTATTAGCCAATCGGAATTAAGGTAGGAAAAATCTGATTGGCTGATTCAATCAGCCAATCAGATTTAAGTTCAATCCGATTGGCTGATCCAATCAGCCAATCAGATTGACCTCACATTCTATTGGCTGATCGGAACAGCCAATAGAATGCGAGGTCAATCTGATTGGCTGATTGGATCAGCCAATCTGATTGAACTTGAATCTGATTGGCTGATTGAATCAGCCAATCAGATTTTTCCTACCTTAATTCCGATTGTCTGATAGAATCCTATCAGCCAATCGGAATTCAAGGGACGCCATCTTGGATGACGTCACTTAAAGGTACAGTCATTTAGTCGTCGGATCAAGAAAGAAGAGGATGCTCCGCGTCGGATATCTTCAGGATGCTGCCGCTCTGCTCCGGATGGATGAAGATAGAAGATGCCGCCTGGATGAAGACTTCTGATGGATGGAAGACCTCTTCTTGCCCCGCTTGGATGAAGACTTCTGCCGGTCTGGATGTCCTCTTCTGCCCCATCGGATGAAGACTTCGGCCCGGCTGGGTGAACACAACTCAGGGTAGGGAGATCTTCAAGGGGGTAGTGTTAGGTTTATTTAAGGGGGGTTTGGGTTAGAGTAGGGGTATGTGGGTGGTGGGTTGTAATGTGGGGGGGGTATTGTGTTTTTTTTTACAGGCAAAAGAGCTGTTTTCTGTGGGGCATGCCCCGCAAAAGGCCCTTTTAAGGGCTGGTAAGGTAATAGAGCTGTTAACTTTTGTAATTTAGTATAGGGTAGGGCATTTTTTTATTTTGGGGGGCTTTGTTATTTTATTAGGGGGCTTAGATTAGGTGTAATTAGTTTAAAATTCTTGTAATATTTTTTAGTTTTTGTAATTTAGTGTTTGTTTTTTTTGTACTTTAGTTTAGTTTATTTAATTGTATTTAATTGTAGGTACTTGTAGTTAATTTATTTAATTTATTTAATGATAGTGTAGTGTTAGGTTTAATTGTAACTTAGGTTAGGATTTTTTTTACAGGTAATTTTGTAATTATTTTAACTAGGTAGCTATTAAACAGTAAATAACTATTTAATAGATATTTTACCTAGTTAAAATAAATACAAAGTTTCCTGTAAAATAAATATAAATCCTAAAATAGCTACAATATAATTATTAGTTATATTGTAGCTATATTAGGGTTTATTTTACAGGTAAGTATTTAGTTTTAAATAGGATTCATTTATTTAATTAATTTAATGATAGTGTAGTGTTAGGTGTAATTGTAACTTAGGTTAGGATTTATTTTACAGGTAAATTTGTATTTATTTTAGCTAGGTAGTTATTAAATAGTTATTAACGATTTAATAACTATTGTACCTAGTTAAAATAAATACAAAGTTGCCTGTAAAATAAATATAAATCCTAAAATAGCTACAATGTAACTATTAGTTATATTGTAGCTATATTAATAGCTAGTAGGGGGCTTAGATTAGGTGTAATTAGTTTAAAATTCTTGTAATATTTTATTATTTTTGGTAATTTAGCGTTTGTTTTTTGGTACTTTTCTGATGGATGGAAGACCTCTTCTTGCCCCGCTTGGATGAAGACTTCTGCCGGTCTGGATGTCGTCTTCTGCCCCATCGGATGAAGACTTCAGCCCAGCTGGGTGAACACGACTCAAGGTAGGGAGATCTTCAGGGGGGTAGTGTTAGGTATATTTAAGGGGGGTTTGGGTTAGAGTAGGGGTATGTGGGTGGTGGGTTGTAATGTTGGGGGGTGGTATTGTGTTTTTTTTTACAGGGAAAAGAGCTGTTTTCTTTGGGGCATGCCCCGCAAAAGGCCCTTTTAAGGGCTGGTAAGGTAAAAGAGCTGTTAACTTTTGTAATTTAGTATAGGGTAGGGCATTTTTTTTATTTTGGGGGGCTTTGTTATTTTATTAGGGGGCTTAGATTAGGTGTAATTAGTTTAAAATTCTTGTAATATTTTTTATTTTTTGTAATTTAGTGGGGGGGGGTGTACTTTAGTTTAGTTTATTTAATTGTATTTAATTGTAGGTACTTGTAGTTAATTTATTTAATTTATTTAATGATAGTGTAGTGTTAGGTTTAATTGTAACTTAGGTTAGGATTTATTTTACAGGTAATTTTGTAATTATTTTAACTAGGTAGCTATTAAATAGTCAATAACTATTTAATAGCTATTGTACCTAGTTAAAATAAATACAAAGTTGCCTGTAAAATAAATATAAATCCTAAAATAGCTACAATGTAACTATTAGTTATATTGCAGCTATATTAGGGTTTATTTTACAGGTAAGTATTTAGTTTTAAATAGGTTTCATTTATTTAATTAATTTAATGATAGTGTAGTGATAGGTGTAATTGTAATTTAGGTTAGGATTTATTTTACAGGTAAATTTGTATTTATTTTAGCTAGGTAGTTATTAAATAGTTATTAACTATTTAACAACTATTGTACCTAGTTAAAATAAATACAAAGTTGCCTGTAAAATAAATATAAATCCTAAAATAGCTACAATGTAACTATTAGTTATATTGTAGCTTTATTAATAGCTAGTAGGGGGCTTAGATTAGGTGTAATTAGTTTAAAATTCTTGTAATATTTTATTATTTTTGGTAATTTAGTGTTTGTTTGTTTTTTTGTACTTTTCTGATGGATGGAAGACCTCTTCTTGCCCCGCTTGGATGAAGACTTCTGCCGGTCTGGATGTCCTCTTCTGCCCCATCGGATGAAGACTTCGGCCTGGCTGGGTGAACATGACTCAAGGTAGGGAGATCTTCAGGAGGGTAGTGTTAGGTTTATTTAAGGGGGGTTTGGGTTAGAGTAGGGGTATGTGGGTGGTGGGTTGTATAATGTTGGGGGGTGGTATTGTGTTTTTTTTTTACAAGCAAAAGAGCTGTTTTCTTTGGGGCATGCCCCGCAAAAGGCCCTTTTAAGGGCTGGTAAGGTAATAGAGCTGTTAACTTTTGTAATTTAGTATAGGGTAGGGCATTTTTTTATTTTGGGGGGCTTTGTTATTTTATTAGGGGGCTTAGATTAGGTGTAATTAGTTTAAAATTGCCAGTCTGGATGTCCTCTTCTGCCCCATCGGATGAAGACTTCGGCCCGGCTGGGTGAACACGACTCAAGGTAGGGAGATCTTCAGGGGGATAGTGTTAGGTTTATTTAAGGGGGGTTTGGGTTAGAGTAGGGGTATGTGGGTGGTGGGTTGTAATGTTGGGGGTGGTATTGTGTTTTTTTTTACAGGCAAAAGAGCTGTTTTCTTTGGGGCATGCCCCGCAAAAGGCCCTTTTAAGGGCTGGTAAGGTAATAGAGCTGTTAACTTTTGTAATTTAGTATAGAGTAGGGCATTTTTTTTATTTTGGTGGGCTTTGTTATTTTATTAGGGGGCTTAGATTAGGTGTAATTAGTTTAAAATTCTTGTAATATTTTTTTATTTTTTGTAATTTAGTGTTTTTTTTTTGTACTTTAGTTTAGTTTATTTAATTGTAGATAATTGTAGGTACTTGTAGTTAATTTATTTAATTTATTTAATGATAGTGTAGTGTTAGGTTTAATTGTAACTTAGGTTAGGATTTATTTTACAGGTAATTTTGTAATTATTTTAACTAGGTAGCTGTTAAATAGTCAATAACTATTTAATAGCTATTGTACCTAGTTAAAATAAATACAAAGTTGCCTGTAAAATAAAAATAAACCCTAAGCTAGCTACAATGTAACTATTAGTTATAGTGTAGCTATATTAGGGTTTATTTTACAGGTAAGTATTTAGTTTTAAATAGGATTAATTTATTTAATTATAGTAAATTTATTTCGTTTTATTTAAATTATATTTAAGTTAGGGGGTGTTAGGGTTAGGGTTAGACTTAGGTTTAGGGATTAATAACTTTATTATAATAGCGGCGATGTTGGGGGCGGGAGATTAGGGGTTAATAAGTGTAGTTAGGTTGCGGCGATGTTAGGGAGGGCAGATTAGGGGTTAATAAAATTTATTATAGTGTTTGCGAGGCGGGAGTGTGGCGGTTTAGGGGTTAATACATTTATTATAGTGGCGGCGATGTCCGGTCGGCAGATTAGGGGTTAATAAGTGTAGTTAGGTTGCGGCGACATTGGGGGGGCAGATTAGGGTTTAATAACTATAATGTAGGGGTCGGCGATGTTAGGGACAGCAGATTAGGGGTTAATAGCTATAATGTAGGTGGCGGCGATGTCCGGTCGGCAGATTAGGGGTTAATACTTGTAGTTAGGTTGCGGCGACGTTGGGGGTGGCAGATTAGGGGTTTATAACTATAATGTAGGGGTCGGCGATGTTAGGGACAGCAGATTAGGGGTTAATAGCTATAATGTAGGTGGCGGCGATGTCCGGTCGGCAGATTAGGGGTTAATACTTGTAGTTAGATTGCGGCGACGTTGGGGGGGGGGCAGATTAGGGGTTAATAAAATTTATTATAGTGTTTGCGAGGCGGGAGTGCGGCGGTTTAGGGGTTAATACATATTATAGTGGCGGCGATATCCGGTCGGCAGATTAGGGGTTAATAAGATAATGCAGGTGTCAGCGATAGCGGGGGTGGCAGATTAGGGGTTAATAAGTGTTAGATTAGGGGTGTTTAGAGACTCGGGGTACATGTTAGGGTGTTAGGTGCAGACTTACGGCTAGATTTAGAGTTCTGCGGCCAAAGGGGTGCGTTAGCTACGCGTGCTTTTTTTCCCCCGCACCTTTTAAATACCGCTGGTATTTAGAGTTCACAGAAGGGCTGCGTTAGGCTCCAAAAAGGGAGCGTAGAGCATATTTAATGCCACTGCAACTCTCTATACCAGCGGTGCTTACGGACGCGGCCAGCTTCAAAAACGTGCTCGTGCACGATTCCCCCATGGAAAACAATGGGGCAGTTTTAGCTGAAAAAAAACCTAACACCTGCAAAAAAGCAGCGTTCAGCTCCTAACGCAGCCCCATTGTTTCCTATGGGGAAACACTTCCTACGTCTGCACCTAACACTCTAACATGAACCCCGAGTCTAAACACCCCTAACCTTACACTTATTAACCCCTAATCTGCCACCCCCGCTATCGCTGACCCCTGCATATTATTATTAACCCCTAATCTGCCGCTCCGTACACCGCCGCCAGCTACGTTATCCCTATGTACCCCTAACATCGCCGACCACTATGTTATATTTATTAACCCCTAATCTGCCGCCCCCGCTATCGCTGACACCTGCATATTATTATTAACCCCTAATCTGCCACTCCGTACACCGCCGCAACATACATTATAGTTATGTACCCCTAATCTGCTGCCCCTAACACCGCCGACCCCTATATTATATTTATTAACCCCTAATCTGCCCCCCACAACGTCGCCTCCACCTACCTACAATAATTAACCCCTAATCTGCCGATCGGAGCTTACCGCTACTATAATAAATGTATTAACCCCTAAAGCTAAGTCTAACCCTAACACTAACACCCCCTAAGTTAAATATAATTTAAATCTAACTAAATAAATTAACTCTTATTAAATAAATTGTTCCTATTTAAAGCTAAATACTTACATGTAAAATAAACCCTAATATAGCTACAATATAAATTATAATTATATTGTAGCTATTTTAGGATTAATATTTATTTTACAGGCAACTTTGTATTTATTTTAACCAGGTACAATAGCTATTAAATAGTTAATAACTATTTAATAGCTACCTAGTTAAAATAATTACAAAATTACCTGTAAAATAAATCCTAACCTAAGTTACAATCGGCTAGATTTAGAGTTGGGCTGTAGCCGTCAAAACCAGCGTTAGAGGCTCCTAACGCTGGTTTTTACCGCCCTCTGGTATTTGGAGTCAGTCAGGAAAGGGTCTAACGCTCACTTTGCAGCCGCGACTTTTCCATACCGCAGATCCCCCTACGCCATTTGCGTATCCTATCTTTTCAATGGGATCTTCCTAACGCCGGTATTTAGAGTCTTGGCTGAAGTGAGCGTTAGAAATCTAACGACAAAACTCCAGCCGCAGAAAAAAGTCAGTAGTTAAGAGCTTTCTGGGCTAACGCCGGTTTATAAAGCTCTTAACTACTGTGCTCTAAAGTACACTAACACCCATAAACTACCTATGTACCCCTAAACCTAGGCCCCCCCACATCGCCGCCACTCTATTAAAATGTTTTAACCCCTAATCTGCCGCACACCGCTGCCACCTACGTTATCCCTATGAACCCCTAATCTGCTGCCCCTAACACCGCCGACCCCTATATTATATTTATTAACCCCTAATATGCCGCCCCCAACGTCGCCGCTACCTACCTACACTTATTAACCCCTAATCTGCCGACCGGACCGCGCCGCTATTATAATAAAGTTATTAACCCCTAATCCGCCTCACTCCCGCCTCAATAACCCTATAATAAATAGTATTAACCCCTAATCTGCCCTCCCTAACATCGCCGACACCTAACTTCAAGTATTAACCCCTAATCTGCCGATCGGAGCTCACCGCTACTCTAATAAATTTTTTAACCCCTAAAGCTAATTCTAACCCTAACACCCCCCTAAATTAAATATAATTTAAATCTAACGAAATAAATTAACTCTTATTAAATAAATTATTCCTATTTAAATCTAAATACTTACCTGTAAAATAAACCCTAATATAGCTACAATATAAATAATAATTATATTGTAGCTATTTTAGGATTAATATTTATTTTACAGGCAACTTTGTATTTATTTTAACCAGGTACAATAGCTATTAAATAGTTAAGAACTATTTAATAGTTACCTAGTTAAAATAATTACAAAATTACCTGTAAAATAAATCCTAACCTAAGTTACAATTAAACTTAACACTACACTATCAATAAATTAATTAAATAAAATACCTACAATTATCTACAATTAAACCTAACACTACACTATCAATAAATTAATTAAATAAAATACCTACAAATAAATACAATTAAATAAACTAACTAAAGTACAAAAAATAAAAAAGAACTAAGTTACAAAAAATAAAAAAATATTTACAAACATTAGAAAAATATTACAACAATTTTAAACTAATTACACCTACTCTAAGCCCCCTAATAAAATAGCAAAGCCCCCCAAAATAAAAAAAATGCCCTAGCCTATTCTAAATTTAAAAAGTTCAAAGCTCTTTTACCTTACCAGCCCTGAAAAGGGCCCTTTGCGGGGCATGCCCCAAAGAATTCAGCTCTTTTGCCTGGAAAAAAAACACATACAATACCCCCCCCCAACATTACAACCCACCACCCACATACCCCTAATCTAACCCAAACCCCCCTTAAATAAACCTAACACTAAGCCCCTGAAGATCTCCCTACCTTGTCTTCACCTCACCGGGTCCCGATCTGTCCAGAAGAGCCTCCGATGTCTTGATCCAAGCCCAAGCGGGGGGCTGAAGAGTGACGTCCATCCTCGGGCTGAAGTCTGGATCCAAGCGGCGGCTGAAGAAATCCATCATCGGGCTGAAGTCGGAAGCCCATCATCGGGATGAAGTCTTCTATCAAGCAGCATCTTCAATCTTCTTTCTTCCGGAGCGGAGCGGAGCCATCTTCTTCCCAGCCGACGCGGATCCATCCTCTTCTAACGACGCCTACTCGCCGAATGACGGTTCCTTTAAATGACGTCATCCAAGATGGCGTCCCTCGAATTCCGATTGGCTTATAGGATTCTATCAGCCAATCGGAATTAAGGTAGGAATATTCTGATTGGCTGATGGAATCAGCCAATCAGATTCAAGTTCAATCCGATTGGCTGATCCAATCAGCCAATCAGATTGAGCTCGCATTCTATTGGCTGTTCCGATCAGCCAATAGAATGCGAGCTCAATCTGATTGGCTGATTGGATCAGCCAATAGGATTGAACTTGAATCTGATTGGCTGATTCCATCAGCCAATCAGAATATTCCTACCTTAATTCCGATTGGCTGATAGAATCCTATCAGCCAATCGGAATTCGAGGGACGCCATCTTGGATGACGTCATTTAAAGGAACTGTCATTCGGCGAGTAGGCGTCGTTAGAAGAGGATGGATCCGCGTCGGCTGGGAAGAAGATGGCTCCGCTCCGCTCCGGAAGAAAGAAGATTGAAGATGCTGCTTGATAGAAGACTTCATCCCGATGATGAACTTCCAACTTCAGCCCGATGATGGATTTCTTCAGCCGCCGCTTGGATCCAGACTTCAGCCCGAGGATGGACGTCACTCTTCAGCCCCCCGCTTGGGCTTGGATCAAGACATCGGAGGCTCTTCTGGACAGATCGGGACCCGGTGAGGTGAAGACAAGGTAGGGAGATCTTCAGGGGCTTAGTGTTAGGTTTATTTAAGGGGGGTTTGGGTTAGATTAGGGGTATGTGGGTGGTGGGTTGTAATGTTGGGGGGGGGTATTGTATGTGTTTTTTTTCCAGGCAAAAGAGCTGAATTCTTTGGGGCATGCCCCGCAAAGTGCCCTTTTCAGGGCTGGTAAGGTAAAAGAGCTTTGAACTTTTTTAATTTAGAATAGGGTAGGGCATTTTTTTATTTTGGGGGGCTTTGTTATTTTATTAGGGGGCTTAGAGTAGGTGTAATTAGTTTAAAATTGTTGTAATATTTTTCTAATGTTTGTAAATATTTTTTTATTTTTTGTAACTTAGTTCTTTTTTATTTTTTGTACTTTAGTTAGTTTATTTAATTGTATTTATTTGTAGATATTGTATTTAATTAATTTATTGATAGTGTAGTGTTAGGTTTAATTGTAGATAATTGTAGGTATTGTATTTAATTAATTTATTGATAGTGTAGTGTTAGGTTTAATTGTAACTTAGGTTAGGATTTATTTTACAGGTAATTTTGTAATTATTTTAACTATTTTAGCTATTAAATAGTTCTTAACTATTTAATAGCTATTGTACCTGGTTAAAATAAATACAAAGTTGCCTGTAAAATAAATATTAATCCTAAAATAGCTATAATATAATTATGATTTATATTGTAGCTATATTAGGGTTTATTTTACAGGTAAGTATTTAGCTTTAAATAGGAATAATTTATTTAATAAGAGTTAATTTATTTTGTTAGATTTAAATTATATTTAACTTAAGGGGGTGTTAGTGTTAGGGTTAGACTTAGCTTTAGGGGTTAATCCATTTATTACAGTAGCGGCAAGATTCGGTCGGCAGATTAGGGTTTAATAATTGAAGTTAGGTGTCGACGATGTTAGGGAGGGCAGATTAGGGGTTAATACTATTTATTATAGGGTTATTGAGGCGGGAGTGAGGCGGATTAGGGGTTAATAACTTTATTATAGTAGCGGTGCGGTCCGCTCGGCAGATTAGGGGTTAATAAGTGTAGGCAGGTGGAGGCGACGTTGAGGGGGGCAGATTAGGGGTTAATAAATATAATATTGGGGTCGGCGGTGTTAGGGGCAGCAGATTAGGGGTACATAGCTATAATGTAGCTTGCGGTGGTGTACGGAGCGGCAGATTAGGGGTTAATAATAATATTATGGGGTCAGCGATAGCGGGGGCGGCAGATTAGGGGTTAATAAGTGTAAGGTTAGGGGTGTTTAGACTCGGGGTTCATGTTAGGGTGTTAGGTGCAGACTTAGGAAGTGTTTCCGCATAGCAAACAATGGGGCTGCGTTAGGAGCTGAACGCTGCTTTTTTCAGGTGTTAGGTTTTTTTTCAGCTCAAACAGCCCCATTGTTTTCTATGGGGGAATCGTGCACGAGCACGTTTTTTAAGATGGCCGCGTCCGTAAGCAACGCTGGTATCTAGAGTTGCAGTGGCGGTAAATATGCCTGTACGCTCCCTTTTTGGAGCCTAACGCAGCCATTCTGTGAACTCTAAATACCAGCGGTATTTAAAAGGTGCGGGAGAAAAAAAGCACGCGTAGCTAACGCACCCCTTTGGCCGCAGAACTCTAAATCTAGCCGAATTAAACCTAACACTGCACTATCAATAAATAAATTAAATAAAATACCTACAAATAAATACAATTAAACCTAACACTACACTATCAATAATTAAATTAAATAAAATACCTACAAATAAATACAATGAAATAAACTAACTAAAGTACAAAAAATAAAAAAAGCTAAGTTACAAAAAATAAAAAAATATTTACAAACATTAGAAAAATATTACAACAATTTTAAACTAATTACACCTACTCTAAGCCCCCTAATAAAATAACAAAGACCCCCAAAATAAAAAAATGCCCTACCCTATTCTAAATTTAAAAAGTTCAAAGCTCTTTTACCTTACCAGCCCTGAAAAGGGCCCTTTGCGGGGCATGCCCCAAAGAATTCAGCTCTTTTGCCTGTAAAAAAAACACATACAATACCCCCCCCCCAACATTACAACCCACCACCCACATACCCCTAATCTAACCCAAACCCCCCTTAAATAAACCTACCACTAAGGCCCTGAAGATCTTCCTACCTTATCTTCACCTCGCCGGGTATCACACCGATCCGTCCTGGCTCCGATGTCTTGATCCAAGCCCAAGCGAGGGGCTGAAGATGTCCATGATCCGGCTGAAGTCTTCATCCAAGCGGGAGCTGAAGAGGTCCATGATCCGGCTGAAGTCTTCTATCAACGGCATCTTCAATCTTCTTTCTTCCGGAGCCATCATCTTCCAGCGGACACGGATCCAACCTCTTCTACCGACGCCTACTCGCCGAATGACGGTTCCTTTAAATGACGTCATCCAAGATGGCGTCCCTCGAATTCCGATTGGCTGATAGGATTCTATCAGCCAATCGGAATTAAGGTAGGAAAATTCTGATTGGCTGATGGAATCAGCCAATCAGAATCAAGTTCAATCCGATTGGCTGATCCGATCAGCCAATCAGATTGAGCTTGCATTCTATTGGCTGTTCCGATCAGCCAATAGAATGCGAGCTCAATCTGATTGGCTGATTGGATCAGCCAATCGGATTGAACTTGATTCTGATTGGCTGATTCCAATCAGAATTTTCCTACCTTAATTCCGATTGGCTGATAGAATCCTATCAGCCAATTGGAATTCGAGGGACGCCATCTTGGATGACGTCCCTTAAAGGAACCTTCATTCTTCAGTTGGACGTCGGAAGAAGAAGATTGATCCGCGCTGGAGGTCTTCAAGATGGAGCCGTTCCTCATCGGATGAAGATAGAAGATGCCGCTTGGATCAAGATGGTTGCCGGTCCGGATCTCCTCTTCTTCCCGGATAGGATCTCCTCTTCTTCCCGGATAGGATGAAGACTTTGGAGCCTCTTCTGGACCTCTTCAGCCGCCGCTTGATAGAAGATTTCAGCCGGATTATGGATCGCCAGCCCCCGCTTGGGCTTGGATGAAGATTTCGGAGTCTGGAGCGATCGGTGAACCTGGCATGGTGAAGATAAGGTAGGAAGATCTTCATGGGCTTAGTGTTAGGTTTATTTAAGGGGGGTTTGGGTTAGATTAGGGGTATGTGGGTGGTGGGTTGTAATGTTGGGGGGGGGGGTATTGTATGTTTTTTTTTTTTACAGGCAAAAGAGCTGAATTATTTGGGGCATGCCCCGCAAATGGCCCTTGAGCTTTGAACTTTTTTAATTTAGAATAGGGTAGGGCATTTTTTTATTTTGGGGGTCTTTGTTATTTTATTAGGGGGCTTAGAGTAGGTGTAATTAGTTTAAAATTGTTGTAATATTTTTCTAATGTTTGTAAATATTTTTTATTTTTGTAACTTAGTTCTTTTTTATTTTTTGTACTTTAGTTAGTTTATTTAATTATAGTTATTTGTAGGTATTGTATTTAATTAATTTATTGATAGTGTAGTGTTAGGTTTAATTGTAGATAATTGTAGGTATTTTATTTAATAAATTTATTGATAGTGTAGTGTTAGGTTTAATTGTAACTTAGGTTAGGATTTATTTTACAGGTAATTTTGTAATTATTATTTTTTTTTTCTTTCAAAAGTAAGCTTTATTGAATGAACACATATATAATTACATCTTTTACATTTGAGATGAAACATAAAACCAAAGCGATCAAAATCGCCATATCAGATGAACATAAACATATCTTGGTAATAGGCTGATAAAGAGTTATAATATTACAATTGGCGTGTTCATTGTTTATCATTCCACTTTACAGTATGCCAAAAATACACATAAATTCCTGCGGTCGACAGCACCGGGCCCGGGCATCCAATGGCCAAAAAACAACAAGGCTGCTAATATAGTGTTTGATGCGGGTAAGTCCGGCAGTGCCAACCCCATAATGTCTCTGAAAATTTCAGTGGAAAAGATGATAAGAAAAAGATAGATTCAGGAAGCAGATGGGAAGATGAAAAAAGGGGAATGTTGGGTTAAGATAGTGTGGAGGTAAGAGGGAGGGGAAGAACAAGTATTGGGAGGTGGGGAGGAGGAGAGAGGGGGAGAATAGAAAAAAAAAAAAAAAAAAAAGGGGAGGGGGGAAGGGTAAGGGAGGAATAAGTTCCAATGGTCATAGTAAATTTAAGCTAAATAATCCAGATCTTTCATAAGTTTCGCCTCAACTGGCCACCCAGTCTCCAAAATTTTCCCTGGCAGCTATATACCCCTACCCTCCCAGATCAAAATCATATATTCATGAGTCTCAAGTCTCCCAGTCTTTAGGTAATGGAACCTCTCCAGGCTCAAAAGATCCCAGACCCCAGCCCTCCACTCCTCCAGGCTAGGTGTGTGTATTGATTTCCAATGTCTTGGTATGAGTCCTTTTGCACAGTTCAGCATTAGGAGGAACAAATGGCGTTTCGCGGCCATGACAATTTTAGGTAGTTCATGAAATATAAGATATTTAGGGTCTGGCGGTAGAATGATCTCCAGTAACCTGCTACACTCCCGAAACACCTCGTTCCAAAAGGGTTGTATGTGAGGACACTGCCACCAGATATGTAGCATGGATCCCTCCTCCCCGCAGCCCCTCCAGCACTCACCACCTGTGTGTGGGTATATTTTTTTTAACCTCTGTGGGGTGAGGTACCAACGACTCAGAAATTTAAAATGCGTTTCTTGCAGTTTCATCGAGACAGAAATTTTGTAATTATTTTAACTATTTTAGCTATTGTACCTGGTTAAAATAATTACAAAGTTGCCTGTAAAATAAATATTAATCCTAAAATAGCTACAATATAATTTTAATTTATATTGTAGCTATATTAGGATTTATTTTACAGGTAAGTATTTAGCTTTAAATAGGAATAATTTATTTAATAAGAAATAATTTATTTTGTTAGATAAAAATTATATTTAACTTAGGGGGGTGTTAGGGTTAGGGTTAGAATTAGCTTTAGGGGTTAAAAAATGTATTATAGTAGCGGTGAGCTCCGGTCGGCAGATTAGGGGTTAATGCTTGAAGTTAGGTGTCGGCGATGTTAGGGAGGGCAGATTAGGGGTTAATACTATTTATTATAGGGTTATTGAGGCGGGAGTGAGGCGGATTAGGGGTTAATAACTTTATTATAGTAGCGGTGCGGTCCGCTCGGCAGATTAGGGGTTAATAAGTGTAGGTAGGTGGCGGCGACGTTGTGGGGGGCAGATTAGGGGTTAATAAATATAATATAGGTGTCGGCGGTATTAGGGGCAGCAGATTAGGGGTACATAGGGATAATTTAGCTGGCGGCGGTGTACGGAGCGGCAGATTAGGGGTTAAAAAAATTAATAGAGTGGCGGCGATGTGGGGGGACCTCGGTTTAGGGGTACATAGGTAGTTTATGGGTGTTAGTGTACTTTAGAGCACAGTAGTTAAGAGCTTTATAAACCGGCGTTAGCCTAGAAAGCTCTTAACTCCTGTTTTTTTTCTGCGGCTGGAGTTTTGTCGTTAGATTTCTAACGCTCACTTCAGCCACGACTCTAAATACCGGCGTTAGAAAGATCCCATTGAAAAGATAGGATACGCAAATGGCGTAGGGGGATCTGCGGTATGGAAAAGTTGCGGCTGTAAAGTGAACGTTAGACCCTTTCCTGACTGACTCCAAATACCAGAGGGCGGTAAAAACCAGCGTTAGGAGCCTCTAACGCTGGTTTTGACGGCTACCGCCCAACTCTAAATCTAGCCGTTAGTGTTTCCCCATAGGAAACAATGGGGCTGCAGTGTTAGGTTTTTTTTCAGCCGAAACTGCCCAATTGTTTCCTATGGGGGAATGCCGAATTTTACCGAGCTAATTCGGATTTATTCGGAGATACGGCAGCTATTTCGGATTCATTCGGTAGATTCGGAAGTATTTTAATTCGGAAATTCGAATTGATCCGAATCTCCGAATTTACCGAATTTTCCGAATTTCCGAATAAATCCGAAACGAATCGCACATGTCTAGCTAAGTCCAATATTGATCCATCCACAACCAAACCAGAAGAAAATGCATGGGTTAAAGTTAATCACTATAGGAAACCAAAAGACAAAAAGAAACATATAATGTATAACAACAACAAAAGTCACAATAACAATACAAACAAAAAGAATGATAAAATACACTTTTATGAGTCTCCAAGACCATATGGCTATCAGAATGTTCCCAATTGGGAATTTGATGGCCATGAGTAAAAAAAAAACTCATACTATAAACACACACCAGAATATAGACCACATCCACGCAATAGGGAATATGAAAATTCCCCTACTACTTCAGGAAATAGAAATTTTAATGAAAATAGGAATAAACATTTATCATACAATGACAAAGGCCATTCATATAATAAACCACAGGGTTTTCAATACGATCAGAAACAAACCTACAATCCACCACATTTGAGACAGACCCCAATACGTCTAAAACAACTAGAAAGGACAGAGGAGAGGGTATACCATCAAACACCACCACAGGGAACACCAAGAAAAAGATCATACGCAAGCGTGGCAGCAGAGGGAGAGCCAAGTCATCCAAAAAGGCGAAACTTGAACGAATGAAAGGTAATATATACAATCTATCTGACCATGTACTCACTAATGAGGAAATTTGTGTTTTAAATAGAGGTCTTTCTTTTTGCCCTTCCAACAATCATGATCTATTTGAACTCTTTGTAGATCTTAATAAATTTGTACGAAAATTGTCTATTCAGCGCTACTTTTGTGAGAAAAAACTTAAAGGTTCAGACCTACAGCCTATTCTCACAAATGAGATGGATGAACGGCCTTATACTGACATCATTTATTATGATTCAGAGAACCTCTATGATGAATTGTTTGAGAATTATATTCATTCGGGTTTAAGCTCTAGATCTAACTTTAATCCATCAAACAAGGGGTCTAATATAAAACTCTTTCAACAACTTGTTTTAAATGAATTTGAAAAAATACCCAGAGGTAACATTAAATATCCAAATTTAAACAGATATGAAGTTAAAGCTCTATCCAGACTAGCATCCAATAAAAATCTGGCCATCAGGCAAGCTGATAAAGGGGGGGGGGGGGGAATAGTCTTACAGAATATGGCGGACTATATAAAAGAAGCTGATAGGTTATTACTTGATACTGAATATTACAAAGTACTTACATTTAATCCAACAAAAAAATATCTTGCAAATCTAATAAAATTAGTTGACACAGGTTGGTTAGAAGGGATCCTTACAAAAAGGGAAAGAGATTACCTGATTCCTTATATACCCAATTTAGCGTACTACTATCATCTCCCCAAGATCCACAAAAGTTTGGTGGATCCTCCGGGGGGACCGATTATTTCAGGCGTTGGTAATTTAACATGCTACCTGTCTGAATATGTGGATCAATTTTTGAAAAAATCAGTAGTAATGCTACCATCCTATCTTAAAGACACTCCAGACCTCATTTATAAAATTTCAAATATTCGCAAAGCTGAGAGAGAATTATTATGGTTAACGTGTGATGTCTGAGCTTTATACTCCAACATAGCTCATCAATTTGGGGTTAAAGCAAGTGAATATTATCTTAAAAAAGATATATATTTACCAGCAAAGCAAAGGGACTTTCTATTAGAATGCATTAATTTCGTTCTAAAAAACAATTATTTTGTATACCAAGAAAGGTTCTATCTACAGGTAAAAGGGAACGGCCATGGGGACCAGATTCGCCCCAAGTTTTGCTAATTTATTTATGGGCATGTTCGAAGAACAATACATCTATCCATCAAAATTTGGGGCGAGTCTGGTCTTCTATGGCCGTTTCATAGATGACCTGCTGTTCATCTGGGAGGGCAGTAAATCGGAAAGCCCAATGCTTTGTGGACAGTCTCAATGCCAACGACATGGGTATTTGCTTTACAGCTAAAATGGACTCAGTGAGTATAGAATTTCTAGATTTAATATTAGAATGGGATAAAGAGGGTAAAGTTACCACCAAGACCTTCTTCAAATCAGTTGATGCTAATAGCTACCTAAACTATAGGAGTAATCATCATCTACCCTGGAAAAACAATATTCCTTACAATCAGTTTTGCAGGATACGTAGAAACTGCACAGACTTAGATACTTTTGACAGACAAGCTTCAATACTTAAAAATAGATTCTCAGAGAAAAATTATCCTAATGTATTGATAGAAGATAGCTATTTAAAAGCAAGACAAAAACCTAGAGATGATTTTTTTGTCAGTTATAAAAATATAAATATGGGCTTACAAGGATCCAAAACCGGAGTCAATTTAACAGGGGGAAATAAAAGACCAGTGAAAGAGGTACAATTTATCACCCAATATAACAATAACCATCATAAAATCAGGAATATTTTAAGTAAATATTGGCATATTTTGACAAGAGATCCCCTATTGAAAGATAATATAGGCATTGCCCCGAATTGCACTTTTAGAAGGGCACCAACTTTAAAGAACAAACTTGCACCCAGCAAGATTGTAATGAAGAAATATTGTCCATTTATGGACAATAGGAAACATTTTACAACTACAAATAAAATACTGGGAAAACCTGTTTTTTTCAAATGCAATCGCCCAAATTGTGGACTTTGTGCATTTACAAATGGTGGAAAAATAGAATTTTCATCATTTGTAAGCAAAGAAAAGTTCCAGATTACTACCCATTTCACTTGTGATTCCTCATTTGTGGTCTACATACTGGAATGCATATGTGCGGTCCAATATATTGGTAGGACCTCTAGACCTCTCAAAAAAAGATGGGGTGAACACAAGAGAAATATAACTAAAAACATCAAAAATCATAGTGTTCCGAGACATGTTGCAGAATGTCACCCCAATAATCATGATACCTTTAGCATCTTTCCACTTGAGCACATTGTTCCCAAGTGGGGCAGAAATAGATTTCTGCATTTGAGACAAAGGGAGACGTTCTGGATATGGAAATTAAAAACCTTGTCTCCGTGTGGCTTAAATGCTAATATTGATATGGCTGCATTCAATTGAGTATTGGGTTGGGGGTCCTATTTTAATCTGGGACTTATCTGCCCTCCCCCTCTCCCCCTCTTTTTACATTTACATTTACATATAATTATATATATCCACATATAGGTCTTATTTCCTATTGTTCCCATTTTATATCTAGGTCTTACCATATTACTACATACCATCTAGCTATAGAACTATCATATATCTTACCATATATACATTGCACTCTAGTATATATGTTACTAGTGATTGCATAGATATGAATTGCAAAAGGACAAATATATTTTCTAACATTCTTTTACTATGCATAATTAGGTCTGAGGCTTTTCTCATGAATTAGATTTGTAATTTGACCAAGTCAGGATATGTTAACATACCCCAAATGCACTAAATGAAATAATCTCATTACATGCACTATAGTCTCTCAGATCTTTAGATTTGGATATGGATACACCATATATTATATATCTACATTGTTATCAAAATTAAAAATTATTTTAGACAAAATTGAATATACCACATTAGATCTGGTTACAGGGTCAGACCTTTTGAGTGCAGACATCACACGCCGTAAGTTAAGAACAGATCAGTCCACTTCACACTTAGTATAGTGAAGTCATGTTAGGAATATTAATTATCCTACTAGGATTTTATGAGTTACTTTATTTTGATTGTTATATTTTAATGTGTCAAATGTATTTTTGATCCTTATGCAAGATCAATTTTGTACCTTTTATAATCAGTAATCCTATTTGAATCAACTGTTCGAAATGAATTTTATTATAATCATTTGTTGTTCAACAATTGTCAATATATGAATAGTTTTTTTTTAGGCCACAGTATTTTGTTTTTTTAATCTTGTTGATTTTTTAATCTTGCTGGCTTTTATTCTTGCTGTTTATTCTTGCTGTTTAATCATTGTAGGTAACATTACATGTATGTTCAACATAGATATTTTGTACAGGGTACCCATAGTGGCATATATAGGTTGTGCCGTTATCGTTATACTGAAATAGCATGGTCTTATATCTACATCGTTACGTGTGGTATATACCGGCTCTTTAAAATACTAAATTGGAAACAATAATAACAAATTTGTTATACAATAGAATAACCCACATACATTGTGGGAGCGGTAGGATACCGCAAACATAGAGCGCGGATAGGCTTAACTAATAACCACACACCCACGTATGAGTAGCCAATCAGAAGCTTAGGTACCGGTCACACCTACACACATGTGCAATGGGTACCAGTAGACGCCGAAAATCGGCGATAAAAGTTCGTGGAATTTTAATTTTAGTATGCACCTGATGAAACGGTCACCTAAGACCGAGAAACGTTGTGCTGCTGCAATAAAGTCATTTTACTTTTAGACTTTGTTTCCACAAACATTTTTATTTTACTTTCGGAGAAAGGCTTTTCACTATACTAAGTGTTACAAGCACCTGAACAACCACATCGCTATCTATACTGGGCTAAGTGATCTCTAATACAGGAGAAAAGCTTGCTGGAGGGTGAGAACCTATCTGCAACCTGCGTTCCTGTGGGGAGGAAAAAACACAGCCAGTTTTATTCAAGAAGTGGATCTACCTCTATGAGAGTGTGAGTCAGCTGGACGACTCTTAAGGTTCCAGAAGGCGTTTGTGACACTTCTCAAGTGTCTGGGAGCTTGTAAGTACCAGCCTAAACTTGCTATTTGGGTGTCTGTATTTTCCACTGATCAGGTACTATGGTGGCGCCTTCTTCTTTATTTTATATATCTGCAGATTCCTTCCTTTTGGGTTACCAACAAAAGATTTGAAGAAGCTGACAGCCACCATCTCAAGCAAACTAACAAATTTTTTGGAGTTCATACTGGTCTAACTGGAGAGTAATACCTTTCTATTACCAGCTAAGTGACTCTGTGGGGACATATGTGTGTTTTTCCAATACTATTCACTGCAGTTGTGTCCCTATGCAAGCTGTATGTTTGGTTTTCTTGCAAACAATTATTTTAATAGTTATTGAAGAGCATTATATATGCAGATTGTGTGATTATAATTCTGCATATCATTATGTCATTGGTTATATCAACATATTTCTGTGATTAACACCAATTTTTTATTTTTTTGGCGCACTGTTCTGTTTTATTAATTTTTATTGATCCTCAAAAGGAAATTTTCCCAGAGAAAATAGATACCCTGAAAGGCACAGGTACCCTCAAAATAACACCCAAATTAAATAGGGAACCCCAGGAAAGTAGCGCAAGACAAGTTGAACCCCAAAGACAACCACATCAGAATAGATACAGCAGCCCTGATTCTGAGGGATCCCAATGGTCTAAGAATCACTACCATAGGGCATCAAGAAATCGGCCCATGGGTCTCTACCCATATATCTCTATAACTTGTACAATCAAGTAGATCAACTTAGTACGCAGCTAGCTGAAATGATTGAACAGTTTGCAAATATGAGCCAAGCTTTTACTGCTCAGCAAACTAATAATCCTTTTTTAGGGGTAACCGCAGTGGCCAACAATGCGTAACAGGAACAGTCATAAATATTCAGGTATTGCCAGAGGGGAGAGAAAAGCCAAATGGGATAATCAATGCTAATAATACTAATCAAAATCTCTCCCTACAATGGAAGGCCCGACCGTAATAATAACTGGTTGACCCATAGTGGAAAAATTAGGGGTAACCGCAGTGGCCAACAATGCGTAACAGGAACAATCATAAATATTCAGGTATTACCAGAGGGGAGAGAAAAGCCAAATGGGATAATCAATGCTAATAATATTAATCAAAATCTCTCCCTACAACGGAAGGCCTGACCGTAATAACAGGTTGACCCATAGTGGAAAATTAATAACTCTCCTATTTTGCAGTTGTCACTTAGCATTATTCCCAAAGATAGACATGCAGAACAGTCCTTGCACAAGGAAAGAAACCCTGATTGCCATGCAGTATGCAGAAAACCCATCATCCCTATTATAGAGGAGACAGTTGGTAAGAATCATAATTCTTCTGCCCCAGGTAATACGGCTAATTCAGGTAAATCGTGCAGAAGTCCACAAATGTTAAAACATGATAATTTTATGTGTGAATTTGTAGAATCCAAGCGCAGGTATTACATGTCAGTTGAGCTCCAGGATTCAATCACAAACCCAATAATGGGATTAATTGCTACTGGATCTCAAGCAACTATCTTATATTACACCCCACAAACCTATACTCAGGAAATTTGATGGTACATTACTGAGTGTTGGGGGTGACTCTCTCAAAGTCTTGGACACTACATGGTTAAAACTTTAGCTGGGGAACAGGGTAATAAGACACCCTATCATCATAGTGGATCTACCAAATGATCGTTTAATAATCGGTATTGATCTTCTCAAAAGATTAAATACCATAATTGATTGCATAAATAATATAATTTGGTCCCAGGTCAAAAGACCTATTAATTAGGAACGGTCCAGCATACCTCAAACAAGACATAACTGTCATGTAGTGAAGGAGAAGCCAGATGCTGTCGAAAATTCATTTCAGGAATAACTCTGTACCTGAAATAACTGTCCTACAAATACTGTAGATGATCAAAACCCCATCAAGGGCACTGATAATCATACAATTCAAATTCTGCCTTGGAAAATAGCAAATATTTCCCTAGAAGGTAATGTTCTAACCATATATCTCCACCAAGAAGACTATAAGTCTCCTAAAAGGGGCGATCATTCTCAGTTCCTTACAGGAATTGAGAAAATCAAGGATGATTTATTTATCCCTATACAAATTCATGACATTGGGGAAAGCCAAGTATGCTAAATGACAGGAAGCTAGCTGTATACGCCAAGGTTTATTAACACAAATAGCTGAACCTAAAATGATTAAATATCTTTCTCCCCAAGATCACTGGGTCCATGACCTAGATGACAATTCTGAAGTCTTTAATATTATACTTAAATGTTTATTATCTATCTCCATAGGTAATAAGTCAGCCAAACACCTGTTTTTAGTTTTGAATAATCCCCATAATCAAATATACATTGACAATGATTTCTTGCGATACAAATAGATTGGAATAACCTCTGCCTCTGGAGCAGGTTAAAAGGGGACACTGAGGTATTTAAGGATGAAAATGCAGCCCTGAAAGCAACTCAGCAAATGTCATATACAGGTGTCTAATGATATTGTCATACTTGCTGGGGTTAATAAATGTATATTACCTATACAGGTAAAAAGGGGTCAGAAGTTAAAAATTTCTGAAGCAATAATTTGCATCTCCCAGAGAATACAAAATATGGGCATAACAATGACCCATACTCCCATGGTAAATATGGGAAAGATTCCAATACATGTTATTGTTCATATCATTACCCCACAGAATATCACCTAATACAAGGGAACTACTGTGGAATCTAGTTATTATTCTTTTGGATTCCAGAATAATATAAAAAGGGCTAATACCTGAAAGATATTTATCTGAAGAACAGTTAGTAGAACAATCCTTTGCATCTGTGCCGGAAGGATTGTTTACAATTCAGTCTATTCATCCTTTCAGCAGCAGCTGTAAAATTTAAGAAGCCTCCTCAACCAATCAAAGAGCAAAAATACCCCAATATCAAGAATCATGGGGGTAATGTAAATTATAATCAAGGGGACCTCACCTCTAGGCTTGAAGAAACCTATGAGATAGGACAGCCTGAAATCTTCCCAGGATTTCAGCAATTAGTTGTTGTTAGGCATTATCTTATAACCGGGGGTATCACTTGACACTTAGCAGTATTCTATACCTTCACCTGGAACTGAATGGGTCACCTTTGCAAGATTTCTCAGGAACAACAATCAGACAGCCAGCAAATAAAGTCTTATCATTGTTCTGTTTATTATAAGGCATCACAGACTTTTATATACAGCTGGTGTAACAAATCATTGAAAATACATTAACATAAAAACAATTTTACAGTGTACTGTCCCTTTAAGGGCTGACCATGATTAGGAAACTTGTATTATTTACCATTAAAATTCTACTTCTTTACTGTATCATAACCTGCATATATTTAAATGAAAGCCATCACAGCATAAATAATATTACATAGTAATATGTTACAAGTTTATATTAAAACACTACTGAATTACTCTACTTGCAAAAGAAACAGACTCAAATACTTTAGATACATTTAATAACATACATCATATAGTCTTTTCTTTTCTCACAAACTCCTTGCATAAATCGTGGACATCCTTAAATCAACCTATTAATCACTTGCCAGAAAAATGCTCTTATTTACCAGACCTAAAATCACACACATCATCGCACTTACAAATTCCTTAGTTAGTTCACTTGCAAAAAGAATATATTTATATGCCTTAGATACATCAAATCTCTCATCAATCCTATTATTGGCACACAGAATTAAGCATTGTACACATTTTTATTATTACATGACTTTAAAATCAAGTTACAGCAATAACACTTTAAGCAAATCATTACAGCGTCAGATTTCTTAGCTAAGAAACACTGATACACACACAGTTAAATTTATTACCAATCAGAAAACACAGGGAAAAAAAGAAGCACCAAGGTCAGCTTCGATTGTAAAAAATACACACTCAACTTGCATACCGTAAATATTTCACTCACTGAATTCACTCCCCAACATTTTTTCTTAAGCAATTTTAACATACATAAAACTTTTAAAGACGCAGGAAACACATTTTATTAACGTTCTATCTCTTTAAAGGGACACTAAACCCAAATGTTTTCTTTTGTGATTCAGATAGAGCATTCAATTTTAAGCAACTTTCTAATTTACTCCTATTATCAAATTTTCTTTGTTCTCTTTCTATCTTTATTTGAAAAATAATTAATCTAAGCTTTTTTTGGTTTAGAACTTTGGACAGCACTTGTTTATTGGTGCTGTCCAATCAGAAAGGACAACCCAGGTTGTTCACCAAAAATGGGCCGGCATCTAAACTTACATTCTTGCTTTTCAAATAAACATATCAAGAGAATGAAGAAAATTTGATAATAGCAGTATTTTAGAAAGATGCTTAAAATTGCATGCTCTATCTGAATCACGAAAGAAAAAATTTGGGTTCAGTGTCCCTTTAATTTATCCACTAATCAGCAAGAACAACCCAGGTTGTTCACCAAAAATGGGCCGGCATCTAAACTTACATTCTTGCATTTCAAATAAAGATACCAAGAGAATGAAGAAAATTTGATAATAGGAGTAAATTAAAAAGTTGCTTAAAATGTCATGCTCTATCTGAATCACAAAAAAATTGGGTTCACTGTCCCTTTAAGGAAAACATATATTTCAAACATATCAGATACATTAGTAACACAAAAATACAAACTCTCCACCAAATTTAAAATGTATCTGAGAGTAGCCGAAATTACTATCGCCTAGATTACGAGTTTTGTGTTAGGGTCAAAAAGCAGCGTTGGCCGATCCTAACACTGCTTTTTTATGCCCGCTGGTATTACGAGTTTCCGTAACGCCACAAAAATATCCATCTCCGCTCAAATCATTAACGTCAACCCAGACCAGTAGTTAACCATATACCGCTAACAAAAACATCCACGAATCACAAAAAAAATTACACAAAGTACACTTACACTCATACAAACACTACACAATATTTATTTTTAAGATTTTATATTTTCATGTCAAAATAGAACGGATCAAAGTTACGAGATCTTGGGTGTTTGAAAAAAAAGCCATAGAAAACCATTTTCCTTTGACTTACATAGACAGACGGAAACATACACTCATATAGCTACATCTAACTACAAATATTATCACATACATACACTAATCGATACATACAAACAATATACAGCACATTACCTACACAAATCAGATTTTGATTAGGAAATTAACACGATTTAGCTACTTTTTCACACAAGAACATGACGTCACTCACTTTACGCTCAAAACAAGTGTTGGATTTTATTTCTACACACATTTTTCTCCTCCATTGACTTCTATGGGGAAGACGTGCTCGTGCACGCGACAGGCAGATTTACCTAATGCACGCAAAATGCGTACACAAGAAAACTCATAATACCAGCGTTACAATTGTGAAACGAACTCATTCTTTCTCGCGTTAGTCCCGCTATGACAAATAGATCAAGAAATGACTATTTCCCTATGGAGTTATGGCTTTTACTTGTGTGAAATTCACATATGTGGGAGAGAATCACAATACATACGTATATATGTACATAACACGCATCACGCAACCACAAAGCACACATTTATATATATATATTTTTTTATTTTATTTATTGAAGAAAGTATACATACATTGGATAATAACAGACACCGAATTTATCTGGTTCAATAAAGTACATAGAACATTTGGCATCATAGATAACATACTCGTGTTACTTTCCTGTCTTTTGTGAAGCATTTCTTTTTCAACTCAAACTTATGCAAACAAAGGGATAAAAAAGAAAAAAAAAAAGAAAACTTTGTTCGCACTAATAGCTGCGGATTGAGGCAAAGTCCCAACCGAATAAGTCCTCTCCCTTTCCTAGGCATTGAGACCGATCTGCATGAGGTGTGATCTCAATTTACATTTAATTCTGGGAAGGTCATTTAATAATGCTATTCTGGGAGTCAAAGAGAGGTCCTGTATGAGGGTTTTCTTAAAGTATAGTTCTATTAACTGCCAGAGAGGGGCTATCTTGGGGCAGTGCCACCATATGTGGATTAAAGAACCCTGGCTTCCACATCCTCTCCAACATAACCTAGAGGCCTCCGCATATATAGAGTGTAGGCGACAGGGGGTTAAATACCATCTCGTGAGAACTTTAAAATTTAGTTCTAAAATCTGAGGCGAGGTGGAAGATTTACGTGTTTTGTTAAAAATATTTTATAAAATTACATGCTATGTTCTATTATCTATATACTAGATCTCTTCTACAATATAAGCTGATGTAGAACCACTTTCCCAGTGGATGAATGTAGGAGAAAATCAGTCAAAACATTTCTAATCAACCAGAATGCTCGGTATAATAAGAGGGAGGGGAAGAATCGAGGAAAGGGGAAAGAAGAGAGGAAGAAGAGGGGGGAAAAAGAGGAAAGAAAGAAAGTGGGGGAAGAGAGAAGATACATGTGGAGGGAGGAGACCAATCCAAATAGGTCAGGAGGTTCGTTCATAGGTGGGCCCATTATGTATAATATGTTAAGAGCTATGTAGGGATTCCTCCCATAGGAACTTAATCTCTGGAAACGATATGTGGGAGTTGTTTTTCAAATGTCCGTATTCCTCTAGATCTAACAGGTCATTAACTCTGTCAGTCCACATCGTTTTAGAGGGTGTCAGGGGGCTCTTCCAATGTCTGGCTATCATAGATTTTGCGGCATTGAGACCGATCTGCATGAGGCGTGATCTCAATTTACATTTAATTCTGGGAAGGTCATTTAATAATGCTATTCTGGGAGTCAAAGAGAGGTCCTGTATGAGGGTTTTCTTAAAGTATAGTTCTATTAACTGCCAGAGAGGGGCTATCTTGGGGCAGTGCCACCATATGGGGATTAAAGAACCCTGGCTTCCACATCCTCTTCAACATAACCTAGAGGCCTCCGCATATATAGAGTGTAGGCGAGAGGGGGTTAAATACCATCTCGTGAGTAGTGATGTCCCGAACTGTTCGCCCGCGAACGGTTCTCTGCGAACATAGCTTGTTCACGTTCGCGTTTGTGGGCGAACACATGGCGATGTTCGATCCGCCCCTATGTGTCATCATTGTGGAAACTTTGACCCTTTATGTCACAGCCGCCTGACACATTAGAGCCAATCAACATCAGACACTCCCTCACAGACCCTCCCAGCTACTCGGAATCCGCCATTTTAGACTCATAACGACCTTGCTTTCTTAATGAGAGGATGTGTTGTGTTTTTGCTCCTGACATTAATAGGAAAAACATAGCAAAGCTAGTGTATTTACAGTCCAGAAGGACTCCACTCATCTCTGCTGCAAGCACAGCACCCAAAAAAACCTTTTTAGGGCTATATTTCGTGCCGTTTTTTTTTTTTTTTTTTCGTTTTTTTTTATTAGCATTTGCCTGGTTTTCAGGCTGTGTGTTTAAGGCTCATAGCATATGCTGTGACTACTGCCACCACTGATATCTCCCTAACAACATTAGTTTAAATTTAACTAACCAAAAAATTTAAAGGGCCACTGTAAGTAAATATTTTCTATGCCTGTTACTAACTAACTATCCCAAATATGCTTTTTATCAATAGCATTTCATTAACATATCTCTACCGTATATCAGAAATCTTGTCTGCAAATTTAATTGTTTTCCAAACCCACTCCGTGGGTATCCTTTGCTCTGTACCAATCCGTTTACAATACCTAGGTTCCAAAATGGCGCTTTAAACACAAAGTTATTGGTTTAAGTATTTTGAACATGCAGTGCTGAAAATAGTGGGCAGGATAACGTGACATCATCGGCGAATAAAAGATATAACTTTTAGAATGTTATGAAACTTCGTTTTGGAGAAAATATAGGTCAGTAGGTTTTAATTAATGTTTATTAACTTTAATATGTTAGTTGTTTAGCTTAAAAATTATAACAGAAAGTAATCCTTTAATTATTTTTCTAGTGTAATTTTTTTTCATTTTCTATCAGGCCAGTGTCACACAGCATATACTCTGGTTCATTGCTCTGTGCCAGCCAGCAGCCACCAGTGTTAATATCCGTTTATAACATTATTTTAAATTTAAAAAAAAAAATATATATATATTTTGCTAGTGTAATCTAATTACATTTACTATCAGGCCTGTGTCTGTCAGGCTCACTCAGCATTAATATACCTCATTTTTTTTCTTCAGTCTTTTGGTTAATTGGTCTGTGCCAGGCAGCCACCCAGCACTCATATCTATTCTTCTTCACCTTAATTTTAATATAAAAAAAAAAAGTTTAAATTTGTTTGCTAGTGTAATCTAATATAATTTTCTATCCGGCCTGTGTGTTTTGCTGACATACAGAGCCTACTGTGTTTACTTGCTGCCCTCCCTAGTCTATGAGCCACGACTCATATGTGTTTAACCTTTTTTTAATTTCCCCCCCAAAAAAATAATTTCAATCATTTTTCTAGTGTAATCTAATAGTATTTTCTATCAGGCGTGTGTGTATCTGACTTACAGAGCCTACTGTTTTTAATAGCTGCCCTTCCAAGGCTATCAGCCACGACTCATATGTATGTGCTTAACCTTTTTCTTTAAATTGCCAAAAAAAAAGTCTTTAAATCATTATGCTAGTGTAATCTAATTGTATTTTCTATCAGGCCTGTGTCTAACTGTCTATCTGACTTACACAGCATACTGTTGTTAATTGCTGCCCTACGTAGCAGCCAGCCAGTGCGACCACTCATAGAGTCATATGTGCATTGCACTTCTTAACATAATTTTAATATTAAAATCTAAAATTTTAAAATATTTTGCTAGTGTAATCTAACTTAATTTTCTATCAGGCCTGTGTTTTTGTCACTTACACAGCATACTGTGTTAAATTGCTGCCCTACCTACCATCCACGACTCATATCTGCCAGCCTGTGTGCCAGGCCCAACTAGCCAATTAGTGGCACCAATCACAATTCTTGTAACAGTATATAAAAAAAAAAAATCATAATTTTTTGGACTGCAAATATTCAGTCTCCTAGTGCCATTGAATTGCATTTACCTCCTGCCTGCCACTGCCAGCCTTTTGTGCCAGGCCGTCTAGCCAACTATTTACACCAATCATAATTGTTGTCACAGACAGTATAGTTACTAATTAAAATTAAAAAAAATTTGATTGTTGATCTTAATCCTCAGTTTGCTCGTGCCCTAGAATTGCACTTTTCTACTGCCTTCCAAGCCTGTGTGCCAGGCCTACTTGAAAAATATTTACACCAATCATATTTGTTGTGACAGTATTCTTAATAATTAAAAATTAAAATTTTTGGTAATAGTTGTTGAGAATCCTCAGTTTGCTGGTGCCATTGAATAGCACTTTCCTCCTGCCTTGCAGCCTGCTGTGAGCCAGGCCCACCTAGCCAATTGTTGCCAGCAATCATATTTCTTTTAACAGTATTGCAAAAATTGTCAATCATCACTGTTTTGACTGTCAGTAATCAGTCTCCTAGTGTCCTTGAATTGCATCTACCTCCTGCCTGCCAGCCTTTTGTGCCAGGCCGTCTTGCCAACTATTTACACCAATCATAATTTTTTGTCACAGTATAGTTACTAATTAAAATTAAAAAATTCTTGATTGTTGATGATCTTAATCCTCAGTTTGCTCGTGCCCTAGAATTGCACTTTTCTACTGCCTTCCAAGCCTGTGTGCCAGGCCTACTTGAAAAATATTTACACCAATCATATTTGTTGTCACAGTATTCTTAGTAATTAAAAATTAAAATTTTTGTTAATAGTTGTTGTGAATCCTCAGTTTGCTGGTGCCAGTGAATTGCACTTTCCTCCTGCCTTGCAGCCTGCTGTGTGCCCGGCCCACCTAGCCAATTATTGCCAGCAATCATATTTCTTTTAACAGTATTGCAAAAATTGTCAATCATCACTGTTTTGACTGTCAGTAATCAGTCTCCTAGTGTCCTTGAATTGCATTTACCTCCTGCCTGCCAGCCTTTTGTGCCAGGCCGTCTTGCCAACTATTTACACCAATCATAATTGTTGTCACAGTATAGTTACTAATTAAAATTAAAAAATTCTTGATTGTTGATGATCTTAATCCTCAGTTTGCTCGTGCCCTAGAATTGCACTTTTTTACTTCCTTGCAAGACTGTGTGCCAGGCCTACTTAAAAAATATTTACACCAATCATATTTGTTGTGACAGTATTCTTAATAATTAAAAATTAAAATTTTTGGTAATAGTTGTTGTGAATCCTCAGTTTGCTGGTGCCATTGAATAGCACTTTCCTCCTGCCTTGCAGCCTGCTGTGAGCCAGGCCCACCTAGCCATTTGTTGCCAGCAATCATATTTCTTTTAACAGTATTGCAAAAATTGTCAATCATCACTGTTTTGACTGTCAGTAATCAGTCTCCTAGTGTCCTTGAATTGCATCTACCTCCTGCCTGCCAGCCTTTTGTGCCAGGCCGTCTTGCCAACTATTTACACCAATCATAATTTCTCTTGTTAAGTGTAGTCAGTCCACGGGTCATCCATTACTTATGGGATTATATCTCCTTCCCAACAGGAAGTTGCAAGAGGATCACCCAAGCAGAGCTGCTATATAGCTCCTCCCCTCACATGTCATACCCAGTCATTCTCTTGCAACTCAACATAGATAGGTCGTTGTGAGAGGTCTGTGGTGTTTTTTTAAACTTAGTTTATGTCTTCAATCAAAAGTTTGTTATTTTAAATGGCACTGGAGTGTGCTGTTTGTTCTCAGGCAGTATTAGAAGAGGAATCTGCCTGCGTTTTCTATGATCTTAGCAGAAGTAACTAAGATCCACTGGCTGTTTCTCGCACATTCTGAGGAGTGAGGTAACTTCAGAAAGGGGAATAGCATGCGGGGCCCCCCTGCAAACGAGGTATGTGCAGTAAATTATTTTTCTAAGGAATGGAATTGACTAGAAAATACTGCTGTTACCAATGTAATGTAAGTACAGCCTTGAATGCAGTGGTAGCGACTGGTATTAGGCTGATGAGTGTACGTGCACTGAAGTATTTTTCTAGGGAATGGAATTTGACTAAGAAAATACTGTTAATGCTGAAGTAATGTTTGAGCCTTAACTGCAGTAAAAGCGACTGGTAGCAGGCTTATTAATAACACTTCATAATCTTTAAATGTTCAAAACGTTTACTGGCATGTTAATCGTTTTTTGTGAGGTACTTGGTGATAAAACTTATTGGGGCATGATTTTTCCACATGGCTAACGTTTATTTCTGCATAGAATCGGTTAACTGAGATTTCCCACTGTTGTAATATGAGTGGGAGGGGTCTATTTTAGCGCTTTTGTTGCGCAGTAAAAATTCAGTCACAGTCTTCCTACTTCATCCTCCATGATCCAGGACGTCCCTAGAGAGCTCAGGGGTCTTCAAAAGTCATTTTGTGGGAGGTAATCAGTCACAGCAGACCTGTGACAGTGTGTTTGACTGTGATAAAAACGTTATTTGTTAAATTGATATCCGTTTTTGGGTATTAAGGGGTTAATCATCCATTTGCTGGTGGGTGCAATCCTTTGCTAACTTAATACATTTACTGTGAAATTTTGGTTGCTATAACTAATTTGGTTCATTGTTATTTCAACTGTGACAGCCTTTTGTGCTTCTTAAAGGCGCAGTAGCGTTTTTTATATTGCTTGTAAATTTATTTGAAAGTATTTTCCAAGCTTGCTAGTCTCATTGCTAGTCTGTTTAAACATGTCTGACACAGATGAATCTGTTTGTTCACTATGTTTGAAGGCCAATGTGGAGCCCCATAGAAATTTGTGTACTCAATGCATTGATGTCACTTTAAATAAAAGTCAATCTTTACATGTAAAGAAATTATCACCAGACAACGAGGGGGAAGTTATGCCGACTAACTCTCCTCACGTGTCAGTACCTTCGCCTCCCGCTCAGGAGGTGCGTGATATTGTGGCGCCAAGTACATCAGAGAGGCCCATACAAATCACTTTGCAAGACATGGCTACTGTTATGACCGAAGTATTATCTAAATTGCCAGAATTAAGAGGCAAGCGCGATTGCTTGGGGTTAAGGACAGAGCGCGCTGATGATAGGAGAGCCATGTCTGATACTGCGTCACAATTTGCAGAACATGAGGACGGAGAGCTTCATTCTGTGGGTGACGGATCTGATCCAGGGAGACTGGATTCAGAGATTTCTAATTTTAAATTTAAGCTTGAAAACCTCCGCGTACTGCTAGGGGAGGTATTAGCAGCTCTGAATGATTGTAACACGGTTGCAATTCCAGAGAAATTATGTAGGCTGGATAGATACTATGCGGTACCGGTGTGTACTGACGTTTTTCCTATACCTAAGAGGCTTACAGAGATTATTAGCAAGGAGTGGGATAGGCCCGGTGTGCCCTTTTCCCCCCCTCCTATATTTAGGAAAATGTTTCCAATAGATGCCACCACACGGGACTTATGGCAGACGGTCCCTAAGGTGGAGGGAGCAGTTTCTACTTTGGCTAAGCGTACCACTATCCCGGTGGAGGATAGTTGTGCTTTTTCAGATCCAATGGATAAAAAATTAGAAGGTTACCTTAAGACATTTTTTGTTCAACAAGGTTTTATCTTACAGCCCCTTGCATGCATTGCGCCTGTCACTGCTGCTGCGGCATTCTGGTTTGAGTCTCTGGAAGAGGCCATTCGCACAGCTCCATTGGATGAGATTATGAACAAGCTTAAAGCACTTAAGCTAGCTAACGCATTTGTTTCTGATGCTGTTGTACATTTAACCAAATTAACGGCTAAGAACTCTGGTTTCGCCATCCAAGCGCGCAGAGCGCTATGGCTTAAATCATGGTCAGCTGACGTGACTTCTAAATCTAAATTGCTTAATATTCCTTTCAAAGGGCAGACCTTATTCGGGCCCGGCTTGAAAGAAATTATTGCTGACATTACTGGAGGTAAGGGTCATACTCTTCCTCAGGACAAGGCCAAATCAAAGGCCAAACAGTCTAATTTTCGTGCCTTTCATAACTTCAAGGCAGGAGCAGCATTAACTTCCTCCGCGCCAAAACAGGAAGGAGCTGTTGCTCGTTACAGACAGGGCTGGAAAGCTAACCAGTCCTGGAACAAGGGCAAGCAGGCCAGAAAATCTGCTTCTGCCCCTAAGACAGCATGAAGAGAGGGCCCCCTATCCGGAATTGGATCTAGTGGGGGGCAGACTATCTCTCTTCGCCCAGGCTTGGGCAAGAGATTCCAGGATCCCTGGGCGTTAGAGATCATATCTCAGGGATACCTTCTGGACTTCAAAGCTTCCCCTCCACGAGGGAGATTTCATCTTTCAAGGTTATCAGCAAACCACATAAAGAAAGAGGCGTTTCTACGCTGTGTACAAGACCTCTTATTAATGGGGGTGATCCACCCAGTTCCGCGGACGGAACAAGGGCAAGGATTTTACTCAAATCTGTTTGTGGTCCCCAAGAAAGAGGGAACCTTCAGACCAATCTTGGACCTAAAGATCTTAAACAAATTCCTAAGAGTTCCATCATTCAAAATGGAAACTATTCGAACCATCCTACCCATGATCCAAGAGGGTCAATACATGACCACAGTGGACTTAAAGGATGCCTACCTTCACATACCGATTCACAAAGATCATTATCGGTACCTAAGATTTGCCTTCCTAGACAGGTTCTGGGCTCTCTTCTGGCGGTACTAAGACCGCGAGGCATAGCGGTGGCTCCGTACCTAGACGACATTCTGATACAAGCGTCAAGTTTTCAAATTGCCAAGTCTCACACAGAGATAGTTCTGGCGTTTCTGAGGTCGCATGGGTGGAAGGTGAACGTGGAAAAGAGTTCTCTATTACCACTCACAAGGGTTCCCTTCCTAGGGACTCTTATAGATTCTATAGAGATGAAAATTTACCTGACGGAGTCCAGGTTATTAAAGCTTCAAAATACTTGCCGTGCCCTTCATTCCATTCCACACCCGTCAGTAGCTCAGTGCATGGAAGTAATCGGCTTAATGGTTGCGGCAATGGACATAGTACCATTTGCGCGCCTGCATCTCAGACCACTGCAATTGTGCATGCTCAGTCAGTGGAATGGGGATTACTCAGATTTGTCCCCTCTACTAAATCTGGATCAAGAGACCAGAGATTCTCTTCTATGGTGGCTTTCTCGGCCCCATCTGTCCAAAGGGATGACCTTTCGCAGGCCAGATTGGACGATTGTAACAACAGACGCCAGCCTTCTAGGTTGGGGCGCAGTCTGGAATTCCCTGAAGGCTCAGGGATCATGGACTCAGGAGGAGAAACTCCTCCCAATAAATATTCTGGAGTTAAGAGCGATATTCAATGCTCTTCTAGCTTGGCCTCAGTTAGCAACTCTGAGGTTCATCAGATTTCAGTCGGACAACATCACGACTGTGGCTTACATCAACCATCAAGGGGGAACCAGGAGTTCCCTAGCGATGTTGGAAGTCTCAAAGATAATTCGCTGGGCAGAGTCTCACTCTTGCCACCTGTCAGCGATCTACATCCCAGGCGTGGAGAACTGGGAGGCGGATTTTCTAAGTCGCCAGACTTTTCATCCGGGGGAGTGGGAACTTCATCCGGAGGTCTTCGCTCAACTGATTCATCGTTGGGGCAAACCAGATCTGTATCTCATGGCGTCTCGCCAGAACGCCAAGCTTCCTTGTTACGGATCCAGATCCAGGGACCCGGGAGCGGTGCTGATAGATGCTCTGACAGCCCCTTGGGTCTTCAACATGGCTTATGTGTTTCCACCATTCCCGATGCTGCCTCGACTGATTGCCAAGATCAAACAGGAGAGAGCATCGGTGATTTTGGTAGCGCCTGCGTGGCCACGCAGGACCTGGTATGCAGACCTAGTGGACATGTCATCCTGTCCACCATGGTCTCTGCCTCTGAGGCAGGACCTTCTAATTCAGGGTCCTTTCAACCATCCAAATCTAATTTCTCTGAGACTGACTGCATGGAGATTGAACGCTTGATTCTATCAAAGCGTGGCTTCTCGGAGTCGGTTATTGATACCTTAATACAGGCTCGGAAACCTGTTACCAGAAAAATTTACCATAAGATATGGCGTAAATATTTATATTGGTGCGAATCCAAGAGTTACTCATGGAGTAAGGTTAGGATTCCTAGGATATTGTCTTTTCTACAAGAGGGTTTAGAAAAGGGCTTATCTGCTAGTTCGTTAAAGGGACAGATTTCGGCTCTGTCTATTCTTCTACACAAACGTCTGGCAGAAGTTCCAGATATTCAGGCTTTTTGTCAGGCTTTGGCTAGGATTAAGCCTGTGTTTAAGACTGTTGCTCCGCCGTGGAGCTTAAACTTAGTTCTTAACGTTTTGCAAGGTGTTCCATTTGAACCCCTTCATTCCATTGATATCAAGCTGTTATCTTGGAAAGTTCTGTTTTTGATGGCTATTTCCTCGGCTCGAAGAGTCTCTGAGTTATCTGCCTTACATTGTGATTCTCCTTATCTAATTTTTCATTCAGACAAGGTAGTTCTGCGTACTAAACCTGGGTTCTTACCTAAGGTAGTTTCTAACAGGAATATCAATCAAGAGATTGTTGTTCCATCTTTGTGTCCTAACCCTTCTTCAAAGAAGGAACGACTTTTGCATAATCTGGACGTGGTCCGTGCCCTGAAGTTCTATTTGCAGGCAACTAAAGATTTTCGTCAAACTTCTTCTCTGTTTGTCGTTTACTCTGGACAGAGGAGAGGTCAAAAGGCTTCGGCTACCTCTCTCTCCTTTTGGCTTCGTAGCATAATACGTTTAGCCTATGAGACTGCTGGACAGCAGCCTCCTGAAAGAATTACAGCTCATTCCACTAGAGCTGTGGCTTCCACCTGGGCCTTTAAGAATAAGGCCTCTGTTGAACAGATTTGCAAGTCTGCAACTTGGTCTTCACTTCACACTTTTTCGAAATGTTACAAATTTGACACTTTTGCTTCTTCGGAGGCTATTTTTGGGAGAAAGGTTCTTCAGGCAGTGGTTCCTTCCGTTTAAAGTTCCTGCCTTGTCCCTCCCATCATCCGTGTACTTTTGCTTTGGTATTGGTATCCCATAAGTAATGGATGACCCGTGGACTGACTACACTTAACAAGTGAAAACATAATTTATGCTTACCTGATAAATTTATTTCTCTTGTAGTGTAGTCAGTCCACGGCCCGCCCTGTCTTTAAGGCAGGTTTAAATTTTGATTAAACTCCACTGCACCCTATGGTTTCTCCTTTCTCGTCTTGTTTCGGTCGAATGACTGGATATGACATGTGAGGGGAGGAGCTATATAGCAGCTCTGCTTGGGTGATCCTCTTGCAACTTCCTGTTGGGAAGGAGATATAATCCCATAAGTAATGGATGACCCGTGGACTGACTACACTACAAGAGAAATAAATTTATCAGGTAAGCATAAATTATGTTTTTTCTTTTGTGCCAGGCCATCTTGCCAACTATTTACACCAATCATAATTGTTGTCACAGTACAGTTACTAATTAAAATTAAAAAATTCTTGATTGTTGATCTTAATCCTCAGTTTGCTTGTGCCCTATAATTATACTTTTCTACTGCCTTCCAAGCCTGTGTGCCAGGCCTACTTGAAAAATATTTACACCAATCATATTTGTTGTGACAGTATTCTTAATAATTAAAAATTAAAATTTTTGGTAATAGTTGTTGTGAATCCTCAGTTTGCTGGTGCCATTGAATAGCACTTTCCTCCTGCCTTGCAGCCTGCTGTGTGCTAGGCCCACCTAGCCAATTATTGCCAGCAATCATATTTCTTTTAACAGTATTGCAAAAATTGTCAATCATCACTGTTTTGACTGTCAGTAATCAGTCTCCTAGTGTCCTTGAATTGCATCTACCTCCTGCCTGCCAGCCTTTTGTGCCAGGCCGTCTTGCCAACTATTTACACCAATCATAATTGTTGTCACAGTATAGTTACTAATTAAAATTAAAAAATTTTTGATTGTTGATCTTAATCCTCAGTTTGCTCGTGCCATTGAATTGCACTTTTCTACTGCCTGCCAGCCTGTGTGCCAGGCCCAACTATCCAATTAGTGCCAGCAATCATATTTCTTTTAACAGTATTGCAAAATTTGTCAATCATCACTGTTTTGACTGTCAATCTGCAGTCTACTAGTGCCCTCCTTAAATTGCATGTTCCTCCTGCCTGCCTGCCTGTGTGCCAGTCCCAACTAGCCAATTAGTGCCACCAATCATATTTATTGTAACAGGATTGGAATTTCTGTTAATCATAACTGTTTTGACTGTGATTCTTCAGTCTTCTAGTGCCATTGAATTGCAGTTTCCTTTCTCCCAGCGTGTGTGCCAGACAGGCCCATTTGCCAACTAGTGCCAAACAATCATACTTGTTGTCACAGTACTTGTAATATTTTAAAAAACTAACAATTTGTGATTTTTAAAACATGTCTTTTTTGTTGTTGTCAGTCTCACAGCGTATACTGTGCCCACTTTCACAGTGCCACGACTCAATTGGTGTAATAGTATTGTTAGTGTCCATTTTAAAAAAAATGACAGGCAGAGGCAGGCCACCCCGCAGGTTCCGTGGTCGTGGTCGTGGTGCTGTGATTCCTTTAGACCCTACAAATATGCACATTGTTCAGACGCCGGGTGCCAGGGGGGACGCGAAAACTTCTGAGGAGGACCTAGTTGAATGGCTAACACAGGACACCCAATCTTCTTCAGCTTCCGCTGCTAGTCCTCCTAACCTTGACGCACCATCTACGTCCAGCTGTGCTTTGGGCAGGTCTCAAGTAACCAGTGCCACTCCCCAGCCTGTCGCCACCACCAACACTAGCACCACAGCCGCTTCACTTGATCTGTCACAGGAGTTATTGCCACATCATTTGGAAGAAATGAGTGATGCGCAACCATCATTGAAAGAGGATGTAGATAATAGTGATCAGTCTCAGTCAGGCAGCATTACCGACATGGAGGTACGGTGTGATGATGATGATGATGTTGTACCCGCTGCTGCTTCCTTTCTTGATGTTTCAGATACAAGTGAAGCGGTTGATGATGATGTGTCGGTGGATGTCATGTGGGTGCCTGCTAGAAGAGAAGAAGAAGAGGGGGAAAGTTCAGATGGGGAGACAGAGAGGAGGAGGAGACGATTTGGAAGCACGGGGATGTCGTCTCAAGGAGCTAGTGGCACAGTCAGACAGCATGCATCGGCACCAGGGGTCAGCCAGACAGCACACCGACGCCCATCAACGCATGCTGTTGCCACCACCAGAATGCCGTCATCGCAGAGCTCAGCAGTGTGGCATTTTTTTTGTGTGTCTGCCTCTGACAACAGCGATGCCATTTGCAACCTGTGCCAAAAGAGTCGTTGGGAAGTCCAACAGCCACCTAGGTACAACTGCTTTGCGAAGGCACATGGTCTCCCATTACAAAGGCCGATGGGAAGAACACATGAGTAGAAGCAGCACACAAAGTGAAAGCCGCCCTCCTCCTCCTGCTCCAGCATCTTCATCCACGTCAACCAGTGCTGTCCTCCCTGCCCCCTCTCAACCATCCTCCACTCAGTCTCTCTTACGTAGCAGTTGCTGGTCATCTGCCCACAGTCATGTGTCTGTCAAGGACATGTTTGAGCGTAAGAAGCCAATTTCTCAAAGTCACCCCCTTGCCCGGCGTCTGACAGCTGGCTTGTCTGAACTCTTAGCCCGCCAGCTTTTACCATACAAGCTGGTGGAGTCTGATGCTTTCAAAAAATGTGTATCTATTGGGACACCGCAGTGGAAGGTACCTGGCAGAAATTTCTTTTCACAAAAGGCAATCCCAAACCTGTACTCTGTTGTTCGAAAGGAAGTTATGGCATGTCTGGCACACAGCGTTGGGGCAAGGGTCCATATGACCACGGATAGCTGGTCTGTAAAGCATGGTCAGGGCAGGTATATCACCTACACTGCGCATTGGGTAAACCTGCTGACTTCTGACAAGCATGGATTGCGTGGCTCTGCAGAAGAGTTGGTGACACCGCCACGACTTGCAGGCAGGCCTGCTGCTACCTCCTCTACTCCTCCTACTCCATCCTCTTCCATAACCTCTTCCTCGGCTGAGTCCTCTTCAACTTCTGTGTCTTGCTCCACATCTATGGCACCCCCCAGCTCCCCAGGTACTATGCTACATCCCGGGTACCGCAGTGTCACGCCGTCTTGGGGTTGACTTGCCTGAAAGCGGAGAGTCACACCGCACCAGCACTCCTGACCGCCCTGAACGCACAGGTGGATCAGTGGCTGACTCCGCACCAACTGGAGATTGGCAAGGTTGTTTCTGACAATGGAAGTAATTTGGTGGCGGCATTGAAATTGGGCAAGTTGACACATGTGCCGTGCATGGCACATGTGTGTAATCTAATTGTACAACGATTTGTCCATAAGTACCCAGGCTTACAGGACGTCCTGAAGCAGGCCAGGAAGGTGTGTGGCCACACTCCTAATGTTTGACCGCCTGCTACAACAAGAAAAAGCTGTTAATGAGTATTTGTATGACCGGGGTGCTAGGCCAGCCTCTGGGGAGCTGGGGATATTTTTTCCAAATTACTGGACGCTCATGCGCAATGCCTGTAGGCTCATGCGTCCTTTTGAGGAGGTGACAAACCTTGTCAGTCGCACCGAAGGCACCATCAGCGACATCATACCATTTGTTTTCTTCCTGGAGCGTGCCCTGCGAAGAGTGCTGGATCAGGCAGTAGATGAGCGTGAAGAGGAAGCGGGAGAGTTGTGGTGTCCATCACCCCCACAAACAGCCGAATCAGCATCGCTTGCTGGACCTGCGGCAACGCAGGAAGAGGATTGTGAGGAAGAGGAGTCAGAGGAGGAATGTGGATTTGAGGAGGAGGAGGAGGAGGAGGAGGAAGACCGAGCACAACAGGCATCCCAGGGTGCTCGTTGTTGTCACCTCTCTGGTACCTGTGGTGTTGTACGTGGCTGGGGGGAAGAAGATACCATCAGTGAGGAGGAGGAACGGGACATGATTAGCTCAGCATCCAACCTTGTTCAAATGGGTTCTTTCATGCTGTCGTGCCTGTTGAGGGACCCTCGTATAAAAAAACTGAAGGAGAATGACCTGTACTGGGTGTCCACGCTCCTCGACCCCCGGTATAAGCATAAAGTGCCTGAAATGTTACCAAATTCCCGCAAGTCGGAAAGGATGGAGCATTTTCATAATAAATTAAAAACTATGCTTTACACAGCGTATAAGGGTGATGTCACAGCACCACGGGAATGTAACAGGGGAAGAGATGAAATTAATCCTCCTCCTCCTCCTCCCACGACCACGGCGGCAAGGACCGGACGCTTTCCTGACGTCTTGTTGATGGAGGACATGCGTACCTTTTTAACTCCCATGCACCATCAGAGCCTTTCGGGATCCAGCCTTAGAGAAAGACTCAACCGACAGGTAGCAGACTACCTAGCTTTAACTGCGGATCTCGACACTCTCAGGAGCGATGGACCCCTTGACTACTGGGTGTGCAGGCTGGACTTGTGGCCTGAGCTATCCCAATTTGCAATGGAACTTCTGGCCTGCCCCGCTTCAAGTGTCCTGTCCGAAAGGACTTTCAGTGCAGCAGGAGGTTTTGTCACTGAGAAGAGAAGTCGCCTAGGTCAAAAAAGCCTTGACTATGTCACTTTTATAAAAATGAATGAGGGCTGGATCCCGAAGGGACTGACATTGGGCGATACATTTGAATAAAAAAGGCCTGATGATGAGATGAGCTGGCTTGGGCTACAACTGGTACACAGGCTGGCCTTTTTTTTTGGTTATAAAGCCGGAGGACTTGCTTGACTTATCCGCCAACAACTAGTGTTCAAGCCACAAGCTTTTAGGTCCCTTTTAAAATTTTTTACAAACATCAATTTTTCTGGCCGCTGCTACAGCAGTTGCTACAACAATACCCAATTTTTTCAGTCATTTGTACATTCCTAATTTTTCTGGCCTCTGCTGCAGCTCTGTGGGTACAAAACTCAAATAAAAAAAATAAGGCACATAAAACTAGTGATTAAACTGTTACGAATTGTACAACTTAGCATTAGCAAACCACTCATATCTGGTGGACCATTAAATTAAACGCAAAATGCCACAAATTTGAAGGAGGAGGACCGACCAAGCATCTTTATCCATCTCTTGGTTGCTCTAAATTATCTCCGTGTTCCATCTATGCCATACCTGTACTCTATTGTGCAAAAGGGTGGCATATGTGGTGTTTCATGCTGTTGTGCCTGTTGCGGGTCGTGGCCCATGGTATAAAAAGGCTGAAGGAGAACGACCTGTAATGGGTGGCCCATCAAATTTTTAGAAAAATGTTCCTGGTTCCTCTCAATTATCTCTGGGTTTCTAAAATGGATGCCATACCTGTACTCGCTTGTGCAAAAGGATGGCATATGTAGTGGTGTTTCCTGCAGTAGTTTCTGTTGAGGGTGCTGGACCCTCTTATAAAAAAGCTGAAGGAGAACGACCTGGAGTGGGAGTCCAAGCATGGTTTTTGGGGCTATTTCACTTTTCAAAAAAATTATCTGTGGGTTTCTAAAATCAATGCCATACCAGTACTCTATTGTTCAAAAGGATGCCATATGTTCTCTTTCCTGCTGGTGTTTTTTTTTAGGGTCCTGGACCCTCTTATAAAAAGGCCGAAGGAGAAAGAAGTGTACTGGGTGTCCATCGAATCATTTGTTTGATTCAAATTCCCGGTTGCAACAAATTATCTCCGGGTTTCTAAAATCAATGCCTTTCCTGTAATCTAATTTTCAAAAGGATGCCATATGTCCTCTTTCCTGCTGCTGGTTTTGTGGAGGGTCCTGTAGCCTCTGCTAAAAAAAGGCCTAAGGATAAATAAGTGTACTGGGTGTCTAATCAATCTTTTTTTAGATTTCACGGTTGCAACAAATTATCCCAGGGTTTCTAAAATCAATGCCTTTCCTGTAATCTATTAGTCACAAGGATGCCATATGTCCTCTTTCATGCTGTTGTTTCTGTTGAGGCTCCGGGAGCCTCTGATAAAAAGGCCTAAGGATAAAGAAGTGTACTGGGTGTATAATCTATGTTTTTTTAGATTTCACGGTTGCAACTAATGATCTCTGTGTTTCTAAAATCAATGCCTTTCCTGTAATCTAATTTTCAAAAGGATGCCATATGTCCTCTTTCCTGCTGCTGGTTTTGTGGAGGGTCCTGGAGCCTCTGCTAAAAAAAGACCTAAGGATAAATAAGTGTACTGGGTGTCTAATCAATCTTTTTTTAGATTTCACGGTTGCAACAAATTATCCCAGGGTTTCTAAAATCAATGCCTTTCCTGTAATCTATTAGTCACAAGGATGCCATATGTCCTCTTTCATGCTGTTGTTTCTGTTGAGGCTCCGGGAGCCTCTTATAAAAAGGCCTAAGGATAAAGAAGTGTACTGGGTGTATAATCTATGTTTTTTTAGATTTCACGGTTGCAACTAATGATCTCTGTGTTTCTAAAATCAATGCCTTTCATGTAATCTAATTTTCAAAAGGATGCCATATGTCCTCTTTCATGCTGCTGGTTTTGTGGAGGGTCCTGGAGCCTCTGCTAAAAAAGGCCTAAGGATAAAGAAGTGTACTGGGTGTATAATCTATGTTTTCTTAGATTTCACGGTTGCAACTAATGATCTCTGTGTTTCTAAAATCAATGCCTTTCCTGTAATCTAATTTTCAAAAGGATGACATATGTCCTCTTTCCTGCTGCTGGTTTTGTGGAGGGTCCTGGAGCCTCTGCTAAAAAAAGACCTAAGGATAAATAAGTGTACTGGGTGTCTAATCAATCTTTTTTTAGATTTCACGGTTGCAACAAATTATCCCAGGGTTTCTAAAATCAATGCCTTTCCTGTAATCTATTAGTCACAAGGATGCCATATGTCCTCTTTCATGCTGTTGTTTCTGTTGAGGCTCCGGGATCCTCTTATAAAAAGGCCTAAGGATAAAGAAGTGTACTGGGTGTATAATCTATGTTTTTTTAGATTTCACGGTTGCAACTAATGATCTCTGTGTTTCTAAAATCAAGGCCTTTCCAGAAATCTATTTTTCTAAAGGATGCCTTGTGTCCTCTTTCCTGCTGCTGGTTTTGTTGAGGGTCCTGGAGCCTCTGCTAATAAGGCCTAAGGATAAATAAGTGTACTGGGTGTCTAATCCAGTTTTTTTTAGATTTCCCGGTTGCAACAAATTATCTCTGGGTTTCTCAAATCAATGCCTTAAATGTAATGTATTGTTCAAAAGGATGCCATATGTCCTCTTTCCTTTTTTTTTTTTTTCTCTCAGTATTTTTGTTTATTTTAGAAAATGTAATGCACTTATAGGTTCACTAAGATTATGACTTTGCACACTGCCATTTTCCATGCAGCATTTTGACATGTCGTGTGATATGACTAGAAGAATGGTATGTTTTGAATCTGCTGAGCATAATAAAAAAAAAATGTTTTAATTTAACTTGAGTTAATAACTGAAGCATGACTTCAGGAGTCAGGTGTGGTCGTAGGTAGTGGTTGTTAGCAGATTCTTTTTAATGCAAATTGCAATTGCCACAGCGTGCATAAAATGTGCATCACTAGTCCAAATCTTACCTTTTTTTTTCATTCAGGGGTGTCCGGCGCCATATTGGAAAGGCAAAAAACAGGTCTCCATACCTGTTGATATAAGGGGTGACTAGTGCTTTTACCAGGCTCCTCTTGGATAGCCCCAGAAAGTATGACTATGAATCCCAAAAAGAAAATTAAATTAAGGTTGAAAACTAACTCCAAAGTAACTTGTAAGACCTGGAGCTCCTCAAACACACGTCCTACCGCAACAGCTATTGGCTCCGCCCCCCCAAATCTTACCTTTTTAATGCCAATTGATATTGCCACAGCTGGAACAACAGTAAATAACATGTGCGTCACCACAGTCTCCGAAGCTTCCTTTCTTGATGTTTCAGATACAAGTGAAGCGGTTGATGATGATGTGTCGGTGGATGTCACATGGGTGCCTGCTAGAAGAGAAGAAGAAGAGGGGGAAAGTTCAGATGGGGAGAAAGAGAGGAGGAGGAGACAATTTGGAAGCACGGGGAGGTCGTCTCAAGGAGCTAGTGGCACAGTCAGACAGCATGCATCGGCACCAGGGGTCAGCCAGACAGCACGCCGACGCCCATCAACGCATGCTGTTGCCACCACCAGAATGCCGTCATCGCAGAGCTCAGCAGTGTGGCATTTTTTTTGTGTGTCTGCCTCTGACAACAGCGATGCCATTTGCAACCTGTGCCAAAAGAAACTGAGTCGTTGGGAAGTCCAACAGCCACCTAGGTACAACTGCTTTGCGAAGGCACATGGTCTCCCATCACAAAGGCCGATGGGAAGAACACATGAGTAGAAGCAGCACACAAAGTGAAAGCCGCCCTCCTGCTCCAGCATCTTCATCCACGTCAACCAGTGCTGTCCTCCTTGCCCCCTCTCAACCATCCTCCACTCAGTCTCTCTTACGTAGCAGTTCCTGGTCATCTGCCCACAGTCAGGTGTCTGTCAAGGACATGTTTGAGCGTAAGAAGCCAATTTCTCAAAGTCACCCCCTTGCCCGGCGTCTGACAGCTGGCTTGTCTGAACTCTTAGCCCGCCAGCTTTTACCATACAAGCTGGTGGAGTCTGATGCTTTCAAAAAATTTGTATCTATTGGGACACCGCAGTGGAAGGTACCTGGCAGAAATTTAGTTTCACAAAAGGCAATCCCAAACCTGTACTCTGTTGTTCGAAAGGAAGTTATGGCATGTCTGGCACACAGCGTTGGGGCAAGGGTCCATATGACCACGGATAGCTGGTCTGCAAAGCATGGTCAGGGCAGGTATATCACCTACACTGCGCATTGGGTAAACCTGCTGACTTCTGACAAGCATGGATTGCGTGGCTCTGCAGAAGAGTTGGTGACACCGCCACGACTTGCAGGCAGGCCTGCTGCTACCTCCTCTACTCCTCCTACTCCATCCTCTTCCATAACCTCTTCCTCGGCTGAGTCCTCTTCAACTTCTGTGTCTTGCTCCACATCTATGGCACCCCCCAGCTCCCCAGGTACTATGCTACATCCCGGGTACGGCAGTGTCACGCCGTCTTGGGGTTGACTTGCCTGAAAGCGGAGAGTCACACCGCACCAGCACTCCTGACCACCCTTAACGCACAGGTGGATCAGTGACTGACTCCGCACCAACTGGAGATTGGCAAGGTTGTTTCTGACAATGGAAGTAATTTGGTGGCGGCATTGAAATTGGGCAAGTTGACACATGTGCCGTGCATGGCACATGTGTGTAATCTAATTGTACAACGATTTGTCCATAAGTAACCAGGCTTACAGGATGTCCTGAAGCAGGCCAGGAAGGTGTGTGGCCACACTCCTAATGTTTGACCGCCTGCTACAACAAGAAAAAGCTGTTAATGAGTATTTGTATGACCGGGGTGCTAGGCCAGCCTCTGGGGAGCTGGGGATATTTTTTCCAAATTACTGGACGCTCATGGGCAATGCCTGTAGGCTCATGCGTCCTTTTGAGGAGGTGACAAACCTTGTCAGTCGCACCGAAGGCACCATCAGCGACATCATACCATTTGTTTTCTTCCTGGAGCGTGCCCTGCGAAGAGTGCTGGATCAGGCAGTAGATGAGCGTGAAGAGGAAGCGGGAGAGTTGTGGTGTCCATCACCCCCACAAACAGCCGAATCAGCATCGCTTGCTGGACCTGCGGCAACGCAGGAAGAGGATTGTGAGGAAGAGGAGTCAGAGGAGGAATGTGGCTTTGAGGAGGAGGAGGAGGAGGAAGACCGAGCACAACAGGCATCCCAGGGTGCTCGTTGTTGTCACCTCTCTGGTACCCGTGGTGTTGTACGTGGCTGGGGGGAAGAAGATACCATCAGTGAGGAGGAGGAACGGGACATGATTAGCTCAGCATCCAACCTTGTTCAAATGGGTTCTTTCATGCTGTCGTGCCTGTTGAGGGACCCTCGTATAAAAAAACTGAAGGAGAATGACCTGTACTGGGTGTCCACGCTCCTCGACCCCCGGTATAAGCATAAAGTGCCTGAAATGTTACCAAATTCCCGCAAGTCGGAAAGGATGGAGCATTTTCATAATAAATTAAAAACTATGCTTTACACAGCGTATAAGGGTGATGTCACAGCACCACGGGAATGTAACAGGGGAAGAGATGAAATTAATCCTCCTCCCATGACCACGGCGGCAAGGACCGGACGCTTTCCTGATGTCTTGTTGATGGAGGACATGCGTACCTTTTTAACTCCCATGCACCATCAGAGCCTTTCGGGATCCAGCCTTAGAGAAAGACTCAACCGACAGGTAGCAGACTACCTAGCTTTAACTGCGGATCTCGACACTCTCAGGAGCGATGGACCCCTTGACTACTGGGTGTGCAGGCTGGACTTGTGGCCTGAGCTATCCCAATTTGCAATGGAACTTCTGGCCTGCCCCGCTTCAAGTGTCCTGTCCGAAAGGACTTTCAGTGCAGCAGGAGGTTTTGTCACTGAGAAGAGAAGTCGCCTAGGTCAAAAAAGCCTTGACTATCTCACTTTTATAAAAATGAATGAGGGCTGGATCCTGAAGGGACTGACATTGGGCGATACATTTGAATAAAAAAGGCCTGATGATGAGATGAGCTGGCTTGGGCTACAACTGGTACACAGGCTGGCCTTTTTTTTTGGTTATAAAGCCGGAGGACTTGCTTGACTTATCCACCAACAACTAGTGTTCAAGCCACAAGCTTTTAGGTCACTTTTTAAATTTTTTACAAACATCAATTTTTCTGGCCGCTGCTACAGCAGTTGCTACAACAATACCCAATTTTTTCAGTCATTTGTACATTCCTAATTTTTCTGGCCTCTGCGGCAGCTCTGTGGGTACAAAACTCAAATAAAAAAAATAAGGCACATAAAACTAGTCATTAAACTGTTACGAATTGTACAACTTAGCATTAGCAAACCACTCATATCTGGTGGACCATTAAATTGAACGCAAAATGCCACAAATTTGAAGGAGGAGGACCGACCAAGCATCTTTATCCGTCTCTTGGTTGCTCTAAATTATCTCCGTTTTCCATCTATGCTATACCTGTACTCTATTGTGCAAAAGGGTGGCATATGTGGTGTTTCATGCTGTTGTGCCTGTTGCGGGTCGTGGCCCATGGTGTAAAAAGGCTGAAGGAGAACGACTTGTAATGGGTGGCCCATCAAATTTTTAGAAAAATGTTCCTGGTTCCTCTCAATTATCTCTGGGTTTCTAAAATGGATGCCATACCTGTACTCGCTTGTGCAAAAGGATGGCATATGTGGTGGTGTTTCCTGCAGTAGTTTCTGTTGAGGGTGCTGGACCCTCTTATAAAAAAGCTGAAGGAGAACGACCTGGAGTGGGAGTCCAAGCATGGTTTTTGGGACTATTTCACTTTTCAAAAAAATTATCTGTGGGTTTCTAAAATCAATGCCGTACCAGTACTCTATTGTTCAAAAGGATGCCATATGTTCTCTTTCCTGCTGGTATTTTGTTTGAGGGTCCTGGACCCTCTTATAAAAAGGCCTAAGGAGAAAGAGGTGTACTGGGTGTCCACTCAATTTTTTTTCTATTTCACATTTGACCAAAATTATCTCTGGATTTGTAAAATCAATGCTGTACCTGTACTCTATTGTTCAAAAGGATGCCATACATCCTCTTTCCTGCTGGTGTTTTTTTTGAGGGTCCTGGACCCTCTTATAAAAAGGCAGAAGGAGAAAGAAGTGTACTGGGTGTCCATCAAATCATTTGTTTGATTCAAATTCCCGGTTGCAACAAATTATCTCCGGGTTTCTAAAATCAATGCCTTTCCTGTAATCTAATTTTCAAAAGGATGCCATATGTCCTCTTTCCTGCTGCTGGTTTTGTGGAGGGTCCTGTAGCCTCTGCTAAAAAAAGGCCTAAGGATAAATAAGTGTACTGGGTGTCTAATCAATCTTTTTTTAGATTTCACGGTTGCAACAAATTATCCCCGGGTTTCTAAAATCAATGCCTTTTCTGTAATCTATTAGTCACAAGGATGCCATATGTCCTCTTTCATGCTGTTGTTTCTGTTGAGGCTCCGGGAGCCTCTTATAAAAAGGCCTAAGGATAAAGAAGTGTACTGGGTGTATAATCTATGTTTTTTTAGATTTCACGGTTGCAACTAATGATTTCTGTGTTTCTAAAATCAATGCCTTTCATGTAATCTAATTTTCAAAAGGATGCCATATGTCCTCTTTCATGCTGCTGGTTTTGTGGAGGGTCCTGGAGCCTCTGCTAAAAAAGGCCGAAGGATAAAGAAGTGTACTGGGTGTATAATCTATGTTTTCTTAGATTTCACGGTTGCAACTAATGATCTCTGTGTTTCTAAAATCAGTGCCTTTCCTGTAATCTAAGTCAGGTGTGGTCGTAGGTAGTGGTTGTTAGCAGATTCTTTTTAATGCAAATTGCAATTGCCACAGCGTGCATGAAATGTGCATCACTAGTCCAAATCTTACCTTTTTTTTTCATTCAGGGGTGTCCGGCGCCATATTGGAAAGGCAAAAAACAGGTCTCCGTACCCGTTGATATAAGGGGTGACTAGTGCTTTTACCAGGCTCCTCTTGGATAGCCCCAGAAAGTGTGACTATGAAACCCAAAAAGAAAATTAAATTAAGGTTGAAAACTAACTCCAAAGTAACTTGTTAGACCTGGAGCTCCTCAAACACACGTCCTACCGCAACAGCTTTAGGCTCTGCCCCCCCCAAATCTTACCTTTTTAATGCCAATTGATATTGCCACAGCTGGAACAACAGTAAATAACATGTGCGTCACCACAGTCTCCGAAGCTGTTGTCGGATGTATACAAAAACACTGATAAAGTATTCCTTTCGGGGCGCAAAGAGATGGCTACCGGAACACTCCAGGAACTTCCCAAGAGTCGCTGTCTTGTGTTTCTGGGGATGTTGGAGACATCTGGGTAGTGTACAGGGAGGCCCAAAATCCTCTCCATCTCTGTGCACTGTCATCCATAAGCACATGAAATTGCTTGCATTTTCCTTGGTTCAAGAAGTTCAGCTTTTGTGGTGATAGTACAGAATTAAATAAACTTTGGTTTCCTACCATACTCAAGACAATCTTGTAGTTCAAGCTTCGGACTTGCTGTGGGAAACAGTGGCCTGTCTATACCAGGAAGATGATTTAGACAGAAGTAACAGGCTCTGATTGCAGGTGACACATGTTTATCGTCAATCATCAAAGGGGTTGCGTGCAGAATATGGCTGATGGCCCCTTATTCACATGTTTGTCCAGAGCCACAACATTTGCAAACAGCCAGAAGAAAGGTCGGTTCTCACCAGCCTTAAGTTGAGCTTCAATTACCAAATGCTGATATTCAAAAAATAGACAAACAGTGCCTTAAAAAACACATTTGCAATATGGATTCACCAGAGCAAGGTCATTGCAAGTACTTCCCACGATAACAAAATTAAAATGCCACAACTCCGCAATCTTCCCCAATCTTCCCCTTCACATTATTATTGTCACACTACATTGTACTCCTATTCCCACCTCCCTGCTCTTGTTTTTGTTGAGGGTCCTGGAGCCTCTGCTAAAAAGGCCTATGGATAAATAAGTGTACTGGGTGTCTAATCAATGTTTTTTTCTATTTCCCGGGTCATATAAATGATCTCTGGGATTCTAAAATCAATGCCTTTCCTGTAATCTATTATTCAAAAGGATGACATATGTCCTCTTTCATGCTGTTGTTTCGGTTGAGGCTCTGGGACCCTCTTATTTAAAAGGCCTAAGAATAAATAAGTGTACTGGGTGTCTAATCAATGTTTTTTTCTATTTCCCGGGTCATATAAATGATCTCTGGGATTCTAAAATCAATGCCTTTCCTGTAATCTATTATTCAAAAGGATGACATATGTCCTCTTTCATGCTGTTGTTTCGGTTGAGGCTCCGGGACCCTCTTATTAAAAAGGCCTAAGAATAAATAAGTGTACTGGGTGTCTAATCAATGTTTTTTTCTATTTCCCGGGTCATATAAATGATCTCTGGGATTCTAAAATCAATGCCTTTCCTGTAATCTATTATTCAAAAGGATGACATATCTCCTCTTTCATGCTGTTGTTTCGGTTGAGGCTCCGGGACCCTCTTATTAAAAAGGCCTAAGAATAAATAAGTGTACTGGGTGTCTAATCAATGTTTTTTTCAATTTCCCGGGTCATATAAATGATCTCTGGGATTCTAAAATCAATGCCTTTCCTGTAATCTATTATTCAAAAGGATGACATATGTCCTCTTTCATGCTGTTGTTTCAGTTGAGGCTCCGGGACCCTCTTATTAAAAAGGCCTGAGGATAAATAAGTGTACTGGGTGTCTAATCAATGTTTTTTTCTATTTCCCGGGTCATATAAATGATCTCTGGGATTCTAAAATCAATACCTTTCCTGTAATCTATTATTCAAAAGGATGACATATGTCCTCTTTCATGCTGTTGTTTCGGTTGAGGCTCCGGGACCCTCTTATTAAAAAGGCCTAAGAATAAATAAGTGTACTGGGTGTCTAATCAATGTTTTTTTCTATTTCCCGGGTCATATAAATGAGCTCTGGGATTCTAAAATCAATGCCTTTCCTGTAATCTATTATTCAAAAGGATGACATATGTCCTCTTTCATGCTGTTGTTTCGGTTGAGGCTCCGGGACCCTCTTATTAAAAAGGCCTAAGAATAAATAAGTGTACTGGGTGTCTAATCAATGATTTTTTCTATTTCCCGGGTCATATAAATGATCTCTGTGATTCTAAAATCAATGCCTTTCCTGTAATCTATTATTCAAAAGGATGACATATGTCCTCTTTGATGCTGTTGTTTCAGTTGAGGCTCCGGGACCCTCTTATTAAAAAGGCCTGAGGATAAATAAGTGTACTGGGTGTCTAATCAATGTTTCTTTCTATTTCCCGGGTCATATAAATGATCTCTGGGATTCTAAAATCAATGCCTTTCCTGTAATCTATTATTCAAAAGGATGACATATCTCCTCTTTCATGCTGTTGTTTAGGTTGAGGCTCCGGGACCCTCTTATTAAAAAGGCCTGAGGATAAATAAGTGTACTGGGTGTCTAATCAATGTTTTTTTCAATTTCCCGGGTCATATAAATGATCTCTGGGATTCTAAAATCAATGCCTTTCCTGTAATCTATTATTCAAAAGGATGACATATCTCCTCTTTCATGCTGTTGTTTCGGTTGAGGCTCCGGGACCCTCTTATTAAAAAGGCCTAAATATAAATAAGTGTACTGGGTGTCTAATCAATGTTTTTTTCTATTTCCCGGGTCATATAAATGAGCTCTGGGATTCTAAAATCAATGCCTTTCCTGTAATCTATTATTCAAAAGGATGACATATGTCCTCTTTCATGCTGTTGTTTCGGTTGAGGCTCTGGGACCCTCTTATTAAAAAGGCCTAAGAATAAATAAGTGTACTGGGTGTCTAATCAATGATTTTTTCTATTTCCCGGGTCATATAAATGATCTCTGTGATTCTAAAATCAATGCCTTTCCTGTAATCTATTATTCAAAAGGATGACATATGTCCTCTTTCATGCTGTTGTTTCGGTTGAGGCTCTGGGACCCTCTTATTAAAAAGGCCTGAGGATAAATAAGTGTACTGGGTGTCTAATCAATGTTTTTTTCTATTTTCCGGGTCATATAAATGATCTCTGGGATTCTAAAATCAATGCCTTTCCTGTAATCTATTATTCAAAAGGATGACATATGTCCTCTTTCATGCTGTTGTTTCGGTTGAGGCTCCGGGACCCTCTTATTAAAAAGGCCTAAGAATAAATAAGTGTACTGGCTGTCTAATCAATGATTTTTTCTATTTCCCGGGTCATATAAATGATCTCTGTGATTCTAAAATCAATGCCTTTCCTGTAATCTATTATTCAAAAGGATGACATATGTCCTCTTTCATGCTGTTGTTTCGGTTGAGGCTCCTGGACCCTCTTATTAAAAAGGCCTGAGGATAAATAAGTGTACTGGGTGTCTAATCAATGTTTTTTTCTATTTCCCGTGTCATATAAATGATCTCTGGGATTCTAAAATCAATGCCTTTCCTGTAATCTATTATTCAAAAGGATGACATATGTCCTCTTTCATGCTGTTGTTTCGGTTGAGGCTCCGGGACCCTCTTATTAAAAAGGCCTAAGAATAAATAAGTGTACTGGCTGTCTAATCAATGATTTTTTCTATTTCCCGGGTCATATAAATGATCTCTGTGATTCTAAAATCAATGCCTTTCCTGTAATCTATTATTCAAAAGGATGACATATGTCCTCTTTCATGCTGTTGTTTCGGTTGAGGCTCCTGGACCCTCTTATTAAAAAGGCCTGAGGATAAATAAGTGTACTGGGTGTCTAATCAATGTTTTTTTCTATTTCCCGGGTCATATAAATGATCTCTGGGATTCTAAAATCAATGCCTTTCCTGTAATCTATTATTCAAAAGGATGACATATCTCCTCTTTCATGCTGTTGTTTCGGTTGAGGCTCCGGGACCCTCTTATTAAAAAGGCCTGAGGATAAATAAGTGTACTGGGTGTCTAATCAATGTTTTTTTCAATTTCCCGGGTCACATATATGATCTCTGGGATTCTAAAATCAATGCCTTTCCTGTAATCTATTATTCAAAATGATGACATATCTCCTCTTTCATGCTGTTGTTTCGGTTGAGGCTCCGGGACCCTCTTATTAAAAAGGCCTAAGAATAAATAAGTGTACTGGGTGTCTAATCAATGTTTTTTTCAATTTCCCGGGTCATATAAATGATCTCTGGGATTCTAAAATCAATGCCTTAACTGTAATCAATTGTTCACAAGGATGCCATATGTCCTCTTTCATGCTGTTGTTTCAGTTGAGGCTCCGGGAGCCTCTTATAAAAAGGCCTAACGATAAAGAAGTGTGCTGGGTGTCCAATCAATGTTTTTTTTTATTTCACAGTTGCAAAAAAATTATCTATGGCTTTGTAAAATCTATGCCTTACCTGTCATCTATTGTTCAAAAGGATGCCATATGTCCTCTTTCCTGCTGTTGTTTTTGTTGGGGGTCCGGAACACTATTCTAAAAAGGCTGGAGGAGAACGACCTGTACTGTACTTGGTGTCCAATCATGTTTTTGTTTTCAATTTCACGGTTCATAATAAATATCGCCGTGTAACTAAAATCAATGCCATACCTGTACTCTGTTGTTCAAAAGGATGGCATATGTGGTGTTTCATTCTGTTGTGGTTCTTGAGGGTCGTGGCCGTGGGACAGCGTATAAAACGGCTGAAGGAGAACAACCTGTACAGCCTTGCTCCTCTTTTTAGGCAGGCCAGCTCTTTGCATACATGCCCACAGACTCTGTAACGCATGCCTCTTTTAGGGAGAGGTGCAGCCATAATGCAGGGTCAGAACCTCTGCCTGCAACTGTTATACTCGAGTTTGCGAAAGGAAGTAAGCTTACCATGGTTCCCTGCACACACGTATTGTTGTTATATTTTGGTGAGGGTAATCATGATGGCCATGTAGACCACCACCACTGAGAGTCCTGGAAGTAACAGGGATGAGATGAAAGAGCTAAGAATAGTAGAACTTGAAACAACAGAGTTAGCCATGGGTGTTAGTGCAAGACTGCTTGGCTTTTTTTTGGCTTTGGGTGCGGCTATTCATGCAGGCCATATAGAGCTGCCACCATTCGGTGTCGTATCAGCTATTAAACTAATAAGAACAGTACTACCAAAATACAGCCAATGAAGGGCCTTATGAAGACTGAGCCAAGGTTGGATTGTAGTATTTGGTTAGGCTAATCATGATGGCCATGTAGACCACCACCGAGAGTCCTGGAAGTAACAGGGATGATGAGATGAAAGTGCTAAGAATAGTACTACTTGAAACAACAGAGTTAGCCATGGGTGTTAATCCAAGACCGCTTGGATTTATTTTTGTATTGGGTGCGGCTAATCATGCAGGCCATATAGAGCTGCCACCATTCGGTGTTGTATCAGCTATAAAAATAATAAGAACTGTACTATCAAAATACAGCCAATGAAGGGCCTATGAAGACTGAGCAAAGGTTGGATTGTAGTATTTTGTTCGGCTAATCATGATGGCCATGTAGACCACCCGTAACAGGGATGAAAGTGCTAAGAATAGTACTAATTGAAACAACCGAGTTAGCCATGGGTGTTAGTCTAAGACCACTCAGCTTTTTTTTGGGTTTGGGTGCAGCTAATCATGAAGGCCAGATAGACCTGCCACCATTTGGTGTTGTAACAGGTATTAAACTGCAAAGAACAGTACTACTTAACACAACCTACTTACCATGGGTCCCAGAGCATATGTTTTGTTATTATATTTTGTAAGGGTAATCATTCAGGCCATATAGACCTCCACCGATAGGGTGAGTATGAGTAACAGCTATTAAAATGCGAAGGACATTACTAATTAACACAACATAGTTACCATGGGTCGCAGACCAAGAGCAGATGTCTTATTATTATATTTTGTATGGGTAATCATCCAGGCCGTATAGACCTCACCAAATAGGGGGAGTTACAGAGATTAAAGTGCTAAGAATGGTAGTACTTAAAACACAACCTAGTTAAAATAGGTACCAGACCGCATGTCTTATTATTATATTTTTTCAGGGTAATCAGGCAGGCCATATAGAACACCCCCCGATGGGGGGGGAACAGGGATTAAAGTGCTAAGAAAAGTACTAATTAACACAAGCTAGTTGGGTCCAAGAACGCATGTTTAATTATTAGACTTTATTAGGGTAATTATATATCTAACAAATCTATCTATTTCTCTTCTATCGATTCTATCTAACTATCAATCTATGTATATCTATCTATCCTATCTATCAATCTATCTTCTGTCCGGGATGTTTTGAGACAGCCACTTTGGGAATGTTAGTTGATTTAGGCCCATTATGGCTTAAAAGCAGACTTTGCATAAACTATGTAATTTTCCATGGGAGTTTTGCCAGGGATCCCCCTCCAGCATGCGACAGTCCAGGTGTTAGTACCCTTGAAACAACTTTTCCATCACTATTGTGGCCAGAAAGAGTCCTTGTAGGTTTTAAAGTTCGCTTGCCTATTGAATTCAATGGCGGTTCGCGCGTTCGCGAACAATACCGGAAGTTCGAGTCCGCCGTTCGCGAACTGAAAATTTTAGGTTCGCGACATCACTACTCATGAGAATTTAGTTCTAAAATCTGAGGCGAGGTGGAAGATTTACGTGTTTTGTTAAAAATATTTTATAAAATTACATGCTATGTTCTATTATCTATATACTAGATCTCTTCTACAATATAAGCTGTTGTAGAACCTCTTTCCCAGTGGATGAATGTAGGAGAAAATCAGTCAAAACATTTCTAATCAACCAGAATGCTCGGTATAATAAGAGGGAGGGGAAGAATCGAGGAAAGGGGAAAGAAGAGAGGAAGAAGAGGGGGGAAAAAAGAGGAAAGAAAGAAATAAAGTGGGGGAAGAGAAAAGATACATGTGGAGGGAGGAGACCAATCCAAATAGGCCAGGAGGTTCGTTCATAGGTGGGCCCATTATGTATAATATGTTAAGAGCTATGTAGGGATTCCTCCCATAGGAACTTAATATCTGGAAACGATATGTGGGAGTTGTTTTTTAAATGTCCGTATTCCTCTAGATCTAACAGGTCATTAACTCTGTCAGTCCACATCGTTTTAGAGGGTGTCAGGGGGCTCTTCCAATGTCTGGCTATCAAAGATTTTGCGGCATTGAGACCGATCTGCATGAGGCGTGATCTCAATTTACATTTAATTCTGGGAAGGTCATTTAATAATGCTATTCTGGGAGTCAAAGAGAGGTCCTGTATGAGGGTTTTCTTAAAGTATAGTTCTATTAACTGCCAGAGAGGGGCTATCTTGGGGCAGTGCCACCATATGGGGATTAAAGAATCCTGGCTTCCACATCCTCTCCAACATAACCTAGAGGCCTCCGCATATATAGAGTGTAGGCGAGAGGGGGTTAAATACCATCTCGTGAGAACTTTAAAATTTAGTTCTAAAATCTGAGGCGAGGTGGAAGATTTACGTGTTTTGTTAAAAATATTTTCCCATTCTGTTTTGTCAATGTCTAGGTGCAAGTCATGTTGCCATTTAACTGTATAAGGTGGGAGTGATGTAGAGCTTGAGATTTGTAGTTGTTTGTGAGATATCGAGAGAGGGTGACGGATAGTTGTATTTTGTAGGCACAACAACTCGAAAGGTGTGGGCGGTCTCAGTAGATCTGTTTTGTCGGGGCAAGATGCTATATAATGTGAAAGCTGTGCGTATTTCAACCAGCTTCCTGGGCGCCCCCCACACAACTCAATAAATTTATCAGTATTTATTAATTTCCCATTTTCTACGAATTTGGCCAAAGGCCAGGTGTGATCCCATTCCTGAGTTCTAAGGTATTTGTTGTCAAGCCCTCCCACCAACTCCGCGTTCTGCGGTATTGGAAAAAGGGGTGAGCGGAGGTGGGTAATGTTATTTTTGGTTGATCTCATCGAGTCCCATGTGTGAAAGAGGTGTCTATGTATGGCTAATGTTGTGCACTGCATTGGTCTGAGTTCTCTGGGTACCCAGCACACCGCACCCACCTTTGGAATCTGAAGTAAATGGGAGTCTATAGCCACCCAAGCTTTAGTGTACGTTGATCCATGCCAATCTAAAACTCTTTGTAGGGTAACCGCCAGATAATACTCCCGTACGTTTGGCAGACCCAAACCTCCCATCTCGGTGGTCCTATATAGTGTATTCTTGTTTATACGAGGTCTATGCTTACCCCACACAAAGGCGTTAATGGTGGACTGTAGTTGAGAAATGTAGCTGTTGGGAAGGGAAATAGGAATAGCCTGTAATGTGTAAAGAATCCTGGGCAAGGTGGTCATTTTTACGAATTGGATCCTACCCCACCAAGACAGAGGTCTAGCAGACCAAGTTGTCAGGTCTTTTTGTGTATTTTGTAATAAGGGTCTATAATTCTTCTCCAATAACGTTGTATAATTGGGGGAGAGAGCAATTCCTAGATATTTAACAGATACGGTCTGTAATTTAAGGGGGCAAATTTTAGCTAGTTGTTGAAAGTCAACAGGATCCATAAAGATGTTTAGGATTTCTGATTTTTGGAGATTAATAGAAAAGTTTGAAAAATTACCAAATTTTTTGAGGGTTTCTAGTAGAGCGGGGATTGCAACACTTGGTGAGGTCAATGAGAACAAAAGGTCGTCTGCGTACAGGGCAATTTTAAAGTCATGTGGGCCAATTGTAATCCCTGTGATATTATTGTTCATTCTGACATAGGATGCAAGTACCTCCATAGATAATATGAAGAGTAATGGGGACAATGGGCAACCTTGTTGAGTGCCATTGGCAATATGGGTTCAGAAAGGATGCCATTGACCTTCACTCTAGCGGACGGGGAGGAGTATAAGCTAAAAATTCTGGTTATCATTTTCTCTCCGAAACCGAATGACTTTAATGGGGCCTTAAGAAAGTTCCAATTGATACGGTCGAAAGCTTTCTCAGCATCAACTGTTATAAAGACCGATTTGATTTTATTATGTTTGGCATGTGAGGCATGTGAGGCATGTGAGGCTAAAAGGAGCACTCTTATGGTGCTGTCACGTGCCTCGCGAGACGGGACAAAACCAACTTGGTCCGTATGGATCAGGTCTTGTATAATGGAATTTATTCTTTTAGATAGGATTTTGCCCAGGATCTTTAGATCAGAATTCAATAGCGAAATTGGTCTGTAATTACTAATTTCTTCAGGTTTTCTGTCTGGTTTAAGAATAACTGCTATGTGTGCTTCTAGCATTACAGGTGATAGTGAATTATTGTCGTCAATTGAGTGAAACAGTTTAAGCAGGTGTGGGGCTAGCAGGGTTTTATATTGCTTATAGTAAGCATTTGTGAGACCGTCTGGGCCGGGGCTTTTCCTCAGGGGAAGATCTTTGATAGTGTTGAGAATTTCCAACAGTGTAATGGGTTCTTCTAATTTATCTTTTTGCGCAGACGTAAGTGTATTTAATTATGCTCCTTTAATATATTTGCACATTTGTGTTATGTGGCTAGGGGAGGAGTTTTCCCCGAGGTTATAGAGTTGGTGGTAATATTTACTAAATTGATCCGCTATCTGTTTGCTATCATGTGTCACTGTCCCATTTCTAGTTTTTATGTATACATGTGTTTTGGCTGTTTTTGCTCTTAGAGCTCTTGCCAGGAAGGCGCCAGCGCAATTTCCCTCGTGGAAGTATATCTTTCTTAGGTGGAGAGCTCGCCTCTGGGCTTCCCTAGTCAATAAGTAATTTAACTCTTTCCTGGTTTTAGTTATTTCTATTTGAATCCTAGAGTCTTTGGGATTCTGTTTATGTTGAAATTCTATGGAGTTTAGTTTGTCTGTGTTGTTAGCTATAGCGAGATTAAATTGTTTCTTCAATCTAGCTCTCTGTTTGATATATTCTCCCCTAACCACAGCTTTGTGCACATCCCATAAGGTGCGTGGTGTAGTTTCAGGTAATGCGTTGTGCTGGAAATATTCTTGTAGGGTTTGGAGAATTTTATTGTTGGTGGGCGTATGATTCAATAGGGATTCATCTAATCTCCATACAAAAGGACACAGCGGGCCTTCCATCCACTCTATGGAGAGCATAATAAGTGAGTGATCCGACCAAACCGTTGGGGTTATGTCAGAATCTCTCACCTGGCCCATGCTAAGTTGATCAACTAAGAGATAGTCGATGCGGGTATACTGGGACCAGGGGTTAGAGAAAAATGAATAGTTGCGCTGTATTGGGTGCTGTATCCTCCATATGTCAACCACTCCTGATTTTTTAAGGAAGTCAAAAACAATGTTTGGCGGCCTCGATGTTGGATTAGGTTTAGTGGAGGTGGAGTCTAGTGTGGGATCTAGTATAACATTAAAATCCCCCCCTATAATCAGGGCTCCCTTCCTGTGTTCTGCAATTAGGGCTGTGAGTTTTTAAAAAAAAGGGTACTCTCCTAGTGTTAGGTGCGTAAACGTTCACTAAAGTGATTGGGCGTTGGAATAAAAGCCCTACCAAAATTAGTATTCTGCCCTCTTTGTCGGAGATTTTGTTAATTAATTGAAAATCTATATTTTTGTGGATTAAAGTCCCCACCCCATTCTTTTTCCTATGCGCTGAGCCAAAAAACCCTATGGGGTGGAATTTGGAGGTGAATTTGGGTTCAGACGCGTTCAAAAAATGTGTCTCCTGAATGAAGATAATGGAGTTGTTATATTTTTCAATCCCTCTCAAAGCTATTGATCTTTTTATGGGGGAGTTCAGCCCATTCGCATTTTGCGAAAGGAAATTCATTGTTCTATGTGTCATTCTTAACTTGTGTGAGTTGTCGCTCAATGACTAAGGTGTTCTTACCTGACCTTTTCCGGTGGATGGGTTCTGTCAGTCTCCTCCCCCCAGAGGAAAAGAGAGGTGAAAAGTAGGGAAAAAGGTAGAGTTGGGAAGAAGCATTGTGCTGCCTGTGTGAACAAATAAACGTTAGAACAAAGAAAATAGCAAACCAAATAATTACATATAAAGAGAACAATAAAACAAATCTTAAACAAACAACAAGACTATACTTTTTAGTATAGCAAATAGGATCGTAGGGGGGTGAACATCAAAAGATGTTACTACTCCTAGGGTAAAAGGAGCAATATGGAATTAAGCTAGTGGACAAGGGGTGCACTTTAAGGATGTTAACGCCGCTTAGTGTCGGCCATTAGAATAGTACACAGTTCTTTCCAACCGGATAGAGTTCAAGACATCACTGTCCATAATCTTTTCATGGAGGTCTATCTTTGGTTCCTGACGGAGGTCCACCCGAGGGTGGAAGTCCTTTTCTTTTCCTGGATGTAGTAGACCACTCAGGCCTCTGGGGTTTAGGTTTTTGAATGTCCTTTGAGCCCTTATTTTCTGATAAAGATGGTAAGGAAGTTGTTGGTATACCCAGACCAGCGCAGAAATCATCAATATCCTCTGGATCTCTGTAGGTGTAGGTCTTGTTCTCTTTGACAACCTTTAATGAGAAAGGGAAACCCCAGCGATAGGGAATACCCAGATCTTTGAGGTGTAGCGTTAAGTATCTAGTTTCTTTTCTTTTAAAAAGTGTTGTTGGGCTAAGGTCTGCATAAATTTGGATATCGTTGCCCTGAAAGCTGATTGGAGATTGTTTTCTGGAAGCTGTTAAAATCGCTTCTTTGTCAGAGTACCTATGGAACTTTATTATGATGTCATGTGGGGGTTCTTTCACTGAAGGTTGTGGTCTGAGAGCCCTATGTGCTCTATCTAGCACCATAGGGGAGGAGGGGTTGTTCTTCAATACATGGTCGAAGAGCTGTTGGAGATATGCATTTATTTGTGTAGTTGAAACAGTTTCAGGAACTCCTCTGATTCTTAAGTTCTGTCTTCTGTTTCGATTATCTAAATCTTCTATTTGAGATTGTAACAAAAGAATGGTGGCATTATGTTGTTCGACAGTGCACGCCATATTGTTAGTGTCAGAGGTTAGTTCCACGGTTTATTCCTCGACTTGTAGCACTCTCTGGCCCAGCTCTGTTATGTCTCTTTTCACTTCTGTGAGACTGTCTTTAATCATCTGGCTCACCTGCACCATAAAAGCTTTAAAGTCTTCTTTCGAAGGCAGCAACCTCAGATCTGCTTTTGTGATAGGATGATCTGTATCTTGTTGTGACAGCGCTGTGCTGTTATCTTCAGGGTCAATAGTTGCTGGTGATTGGGGTGATGAAGTAGCCATATCTGCTGTTTTAAAATAAGTGTCCATCTTTGCCCCAGCAGGGTTAGTTGGTTTCACAGGCTTATCTGCCTTAGATGCTCTTTTAGCGTACATTGTGATACAATAACGTGATAAAACCTTGTAAGGAGATTTTTGAGGGAGTTATGTGTAGCACAGACAAGTTCCTTAACAAGGATGGATGTTATGTTAGTTGGTTTCAGACCCTACACAGATAGTACTGGCACACACAGCCTGCATACATTTAAAATGCTGCCTCTTTATTACACATTTATATTTTTAATCAGCACACAATAACAATGTAGTAAAATACAACAGAATGAGGATTTGATAACTAGACAGGCAGGTTGCTAATATGATGATGTCATTATAAGCTTCCACCATACAGATTACAGCTTTAGGACTGTACCGCCCCTTTCAGAAGTTTAGCACTCAATACTACAATACTACATATACGTAAATGAGAGTTTGGAACATCATTATTATTGCGATTTTAATGGGACGCGTACAATATTGACATCTCGCCAATCACTTATATATACAATATTAGAGATGTCAGCCGGAAGATCTTCATTATTATTGTGATTTTAATGGGACGTGTACAATATTGACATCTCGCCAATCACTTATATATAGAATATTATAGATGTCAGCTGTTACTTTATCGTTTACAAACAATATTGCAGCAACATTGATCGATCAGATTCTATGCCATGTCTATGTACATATTATACACAAGTATGCACTTTCATTCATGATAGCGTGGACGTGTGCTTTTTACTATAAGATCGCGTTTAATAAGTATTTATTTTGCATATGAACAAACATTACGAAGATGCACTGTATATGTTACATTTTACACTTTCACATTGCAATTCATTGGGGGGAAACAAAATTTTAGCAAACACCTAAAAAAAACACCCACTTTGAAAGCATTCACGCCGCTCACATACAAACAAGTGTATACAATCAGCAATCATTACGAACTCACTACCATTGGACTAATTGCACTATAAATCCCCCAAACAACATGGCCAAAGAGTCCCTTGTGATCGACATTGTATCAAATCGCTTTTGTGTTTTTGCATACCTTGTTACTCCTTGTGTGTTTGCTCTGCTGTTTGGCTTTGTGTTGCTTAGCTTGGCAAATATGGATAATCCTCAGATGCTGCTGGTGCTGTTGCACGAGTGGTGTTCAATAGAATCAGGCGGGCTCGGCGTCTCCAAGAGAGACAAAGGGCTCATTTGGTTAGAGGTCCTCGTGTTCACAGGGTGAGGCCCACCTTGGACAACATGAGTGACTTCAAGGTTTATGACAAGTATAGGCTCAATCGCGAACAGCTCATTGGCCTTTACGATGTTCTTAAACCTCATATGGAGCCACATAGACAAATGCGAACTGCAATCCCTGGTATGACCAAGATGCTAAATTGCATACACGTCCTGGCCTCCGGGAGTTTTCAATCTGGAGAGGGGTACATGCATGGGCTGGCTCAGGGTACCTTCTCTGTGGTTTTTGACAACTTTCTGGACTTTATGGTACGAGTCAGTAAGCATTACATAGGATTCCCTCAAAATGATGGCGATTGGAGGCGCCTGAAGAGGGAATTCTTTGCAATAGCTCGAATGCCCAAAATCTTGGGAGCAATAGATTGCACCCACATTGCGCTCCAGAACATGACCAGCCCTTCCGAAATCACAAACACTTCCATAGTCTCAACGTGCAGTTTGTTTGTGACGTACGGATGTGGATTATGCAGGTGTGTGCGAATTTCGGCGGGGCTTGTCATGATGCCCGCATCCTCAGACAGTCGTCCCTGTGGCGGCAGTTTGAGGGCAGACCCCTGGGTGGCTCGTTGTTGAGTACTTGTGCACAACATGGTTAATTAGTTAGACAATTGCCACTGTAGTCTTAAAAAACAGTTGTGTTTGTGTAATGTGCAAAATGTGCAGCTATAGGATGCGCTTTAACCATGTTATTGTCTTTCCGCAAATGTCTAGTTTTAGCTCCAAACAGATATGTAGCATGTCTTAGCTTAAATGGGCAGATAGAGAATGCAATTTAACCATGTCATTGTCTCTTTCCGCAAATATCTAGTTCTAGCTCCAAACAGATATGTAGCATGTCTTAGCTTAAATGGGCAGCTCTAGGATGCAATTTTACCATTTCTTTCTCTTTTAGCAAATGTCTGCTTTATGCGAAATACGCATAGGTAGCATGTCTTAGCTTAAATGGGCAGATAGAGAATGCGATTTAAACATATAATTCTTTTTTAAGGAAAATGTTTATTTTAGAGGATTTTCGTGTACACAAATGAATTGTATTTTAATATAATAATTTGAACTAATTTTTTAATATTTGTCATTTTGTTATGTTCATTATTTATAGGTGATTCTGGTTACATGAGCCGGCCTTGGCTCATTACGCCGTTGCGTAACCCCACCGACGAGGCCCAGGAGTGCTATAATAGGGCGCACAAGCGGACTAGGGCTGTAGTGGAGAGGATGTTTGGGCTCCTCAAAATGAGACTAAGATGCCTGGACAGGTCTGGAGGAGCCCTCCAATACAGCCCTAGTAAGGTGGCGAAGATCGTTATAGCCTGCAGCGTCCTGCATAACATTGCACAGCGGGCTGGGATGCTGCAGGCCGCCCAGGTGCCCCAACGCCTCCTCCAAGATGAGGAGGACAACCCTGTTCTAGAGGGGCCATTCCAGGACGAGGGTCTAAATGTCAGAGCAAACATCATCAACCGCCACTTCAGACAGTAAATAATAGAAGTTATATAGGAGTATTGCGAATATGTGTGAATTCTAGGGAAATGAGAAGTAGAGAATTGTGCAAACATGTTATGATTGTTCATCAAATGATTATAAAAAATTTTTTTATTATTATAGATGATGCTTCTGGCATTGGGTCCTGTAACGACTTCGCCACCTGGTTTTTAAAGACAACATCAGCTGGTTAGTATAAATAATGTATGGACTGTGGCTGGCGGGAATTTTGCACAATCAGCCATCATATGGCATACATTTTAAAAAGTAGTATTTAGTTTACACATTACTAGATTTTTGGATACTCAGAAAGGGATCCTCTAGCAAGACTATATGCTTCAAAGTCACATTCAAAGTCACACATCAGAGGTTAGGTCTGCACAATGTATGACTCATCTTCACACTTGATTGATAGAACATAACACAAGATGCTACACAGGTTTAGTAAGCTAGTGATATAAATAGTTTCAGAAATGGGGGGGAGGGTTGCAGAACTAATTCACACACTTCTATTAATTATTTGATTTTCACTTTTTCTGCCATTAGGGAGATGACTTCATCTAAAGACTGAAAGTGAAGAATTCAAGACTGAAAGTGAAGTATCCCAGACTGAAAGTGAAGAATCCCAGATTGAAAGTGATGAATACCAATGTGATCATGTCTGGCATTGTCTTTCAAATGTGCTGACCTTGAAAACCATACAAAGACACGTTCACATGGTAAGTGGTAACAATTTTAAGGACTAAGGCTGTGGATGCATCCAATTGGAGACACTGTCGGCTAGATTTAGAGTTCTGCGGCCAAAGGGGTGCGTTAGCTACGCGTGCTTTTTTTCTCCCGCACCTTTTAAATACCGCTGGTATTTAGAGTTCACAGAAGGGCTGCGTTAGGCTCCAAAAAGGGAGCGTATAGCATATTTACCGCCACTGCAACTCTCGATACCAGCAGTGCTTACGGACGCGGCCAGCTTCAAAAACGTGCTCGTGCACGATTCCCCCATAGGAAACAATGGGGCTGTTTGAGCTGAAAAAAAACCTAACACCTGCAAAAAAGCAGCGTTCAGCTCCTAACGCATCTACATTGTTTCCTATGGGGAAACACTTCCTACGTCTGCACCTAACACCCTAACATGTACCCCGAGTCTAAACACCCCTAACTTTACACTTATTAACCCCTAATCTGCCGCCCCCGCTATCGCTGACCCCTGCATATTATTATTAACCCCTAATCTGCCGCTCCGTACACCGCCGCCAGCTACGTTATCCCTATGTACCCCTAACATCGCCGACCACTATGTTATATTTATTAACCCCTAATCTGCCGCCCCCGCTATCGCTGACACCTGCATATTATTATTAACCCCTAATCTGCCGCTCCGTACACCGCCGCAACATACATTATAGTTATGTACCCCTAATCTGCTGCCCCTAACACCGCCGACCCCTATATTATATTTATTAACCCCTAATCTGCCCCCCACAACGTCGCCGCCAGCTACCTACAATAATTAACCCCTAATCTGCCGACCGGAGCTCACCGCTACTATAATAAATGTATTAACCCCTAAAGCTAAGTCTAACCCTAACACTAACACCCCCCTAAGTTAAATATAATTTAAATCTAACGAAATAAATTAACTCTTATTAAATAAATTATTCCTATTTAAAGCTAAATACTTACCTGTAAAATAAACCCTAATATAGCTACAATATAAATTATAATTATATTGTAGCTATTTTAGGATTAATATTTATTTTACAGACAACTTTGTATTTATTTTAACCAGGTACAATAGCTATTAAATAGTTAATAACTATTTAATAGCTACCTAGTTAAAATAATTACAAAATTACCTGTAAAATAAATCCTAACCTAAGTTACAATTAAACCTAACACTACACTATCAATAAATAAATTAAATACAATACCTACAATTATCTACAATTAAACCTAACACTACACTATCAATAAATAAATTAAATAAACTACCTACAATTATCTACAATTAAACCTAACACTACACTATCAATAAATAAATTAAATAAAATACCTACAAATAAATACAATGAAATAAACTAACTAAAGTACAAAAAATAAAAAAAGCTAAGTTACAAAAAATAAAAAAATATTTACAAACATTAGAAAAATATTACAACAATTTTAAACTAATTACACATACTCTAAGCCCCTAATAAAATAACAAAGACCCCCAAAATAAAAAAATGCCCTACCCTATTCTTTTTTTTTTTTTTTTTTTTCAAACAAGCTTTATTAGTAGTATTTTGCCATCAGTACAGTAGTAAAAGACATTATTGTACAATATGATTCTTTGAACAAGTGGAGGGTTGGAACATACAGAAGCATACAGACTCTGTCAGCCCATTAGTAACATAAATCAATAGATAAACAAAAATTAGGGGCAGAATGAATTTCCACCTGACAAATAGGTTGAATGTTCTCAGTCCGACATAATAAATGTCTGTATTAGTCCTTAGTTCCAAACGTATTGAAAAAGCTTGATAATTTTACATTTTTAATAGATTTAGATTATAAATCATTTTCGTGATAGTCAAGTCGGGAATGAGCTTATAAAGTGGGTAATAAGCTCAGAGGAGATCAGAAAATATAAACGGAGAAAAAAGAGAAGAGAAGAGAAGAAAAGAAAGAGGAAGAAAGAGAGAAAAAAAAAAAAAAGGGGAGGGGGGGGAGTCATCCAGGGGAAAAGGGAGGGGGGAGTTTATTTACTATTCAGTGTCACAGAGGGCAGGCGTGTGTGAAGTGAGTGTTGGCCTGCTTATTGATGGTCATTAAGGTGCTGTGCCATTCCAAATGGCTAACATCATCTCATGTGTTGCAGGCTTTTTAATTTTCATGTAATGTAGTTTCTCTAAATTCAACAGGTCTTCCACCGCGGTTTGCCATTCATCAAGGGTTGGAACCCGGGTGGACTTCCACCCCCGAGGAATAAGCCTTTTGGCTCCAGTCAACATAATCAGCATAAGTGCCCTAGCAGGGTCATCCCTGACCTTGGGCAAGCGTAGAAGTAGCAAAGTCTCAGGTGTATTAGGGATAGAAATCTGTAGCTTACTTGACATGTCCCCGAACACAGCCGTCCAGTAGTCCTGTATTCTGGGGCATGCCCACCAAATGTGAATGAGCGTGCCAGGGCAACCACAGCCTCTCCAACATAGGGAGCTCGCTGTCGGAAAGAGTCTATGTAATTTTGCCGGAGTATAGTACCACCTAGTCAAGAATTTAAGGTGGATCTCTTGTACAACCGCCGAGACTGAGGATCGTTTAGTCAAAGTGAACGCTTTAATCCATTCATCCTCATCTATTGTATTGTTAAGGTCATTGCACCACATCAACGTGTACGTAGGTAACTGTAATCCTGGTGGCAAGAGCAGGAGTTTATATACCTTAGAAATCAACCTCCCAGGCGGGGTGTGTGCCACACAGAGGGCTTCAAACGGGGTGAGCTCTCTGCCAAAACTCTCTCTGCATTTATGGTGTCTCAGATAGTGTGAGAGCTGATGATATCTGAGCCAGGATTGGAAAAGCTCCCCGTGGCGACCAGATAACTCATCCAACGTCCGTAGTTTTCCTGCCTCTAGTGCGAAATGCAGTATGCCATCGCGGAGACTGTAGCTAGTACCCAGACGAGAACCCAAGGCGTGATATGGAAGCTCAGGGTTTTCTATGATTGGGATCATCGGGGAGTAGGTCGATGAGATATGGGTGCTAGTGGCAATCACTCTATCCCATTCCTGAAAGGTTGTGATAGTCAAGTGATATTTGTGAATAATTTTGGGGCGGCCCTGTGCGGGGATCCATGCCAAAGCGCCGACGTTAAGTCGTTTGAAGATTTGACCGTCGAGCCTAACCCATTGTTTATGTGGCGTGTTTCGAGACCATTCAACTAGTCTCTGCAATAGTATGGCTCACCTATATTTAGACAGGTCAGGGAACCCTAATCCCCCTCTCTCTCGGGGGAGGTATAGAGTCTTTCTAGAGACCCTAGGTCTCGTGCCGTGCCAAACAAACTGCTCCAGAGAGCGTTGTAATTGTACAAGAAAGTCACTCGGTAGTGATATAGGGACTGTTTGCATTATGTATAATATGCGCTGCAAGATATTCATTTTAATCAAACTGATCTTTCCCAACCACGATAGCATTTTATTTTTCCAGGATGATAAATCAGTAATTAGATCCCGCCTCAAAGTTAAATAATTGTTTTTAAATAAATCAGCCGGGTTAGCAGTCAGGTAAATCCCCAGGTATTTTAATCTGGTAGAGGCCAAAGAAATTTTATGATTTATTACTAAAGATTGAATATGTTCTCTGGGGGTATTAATATTTAGCATCTCGGATTTAGATAAATTTAGGTGGAAGTTGGAAAGATTTCCGTACAAATCAAGTTCGCGTAGGAGTTCTGGGACCGAAGTCTCCGCGTTAGTGAGGGTATAAAGAATATCATCCGCATAAAGCGCCTGCTTGAGTTCGATGTCACCCACACCAACTCCCGTGATCTTTGGATTCCTTCTAATTGTTTGCGCCAACGCCTCAATAGATAGTGCAAAAAGGAGTGGTGACAGAGGACACCCCTGCCTGGTCCCATTCGTAATTTTGAAAGCATCCGATAACGTGCCGTTCACCCGAACCCGGGCATTTGGGGCTGAGTAAAGGGCAAATGTCATATTTATGAACGAATCCCCAAAATTCATTGCTTTCATGACTCGACGCAGAAAAAGCCAATCGACCCGGTCGAAGGCCTTCTCCGCGTCGGTCGAAAAGAGGACCATTGGAATACCCACGTTTTGAGCGTGGTTGATCAGTTGTATCACCTTGTTGGTGTTATCACGCGCTTCTCGACCAGGTATAAAACCAACCTGGTCAGAGTTAATAAGAGTGGGGAGAAATTTGTTAAGTCTTCTTGCCAGAATCTTAGCAAAGACCTTTATGTCCGAATTAAGTAACGAGATTGGGCGGAAATTGGCTGGAGAGGTAGGGGGCTTACCCGGCTTGGGTATGACCGCAATATTAGCTTCCAACAATGAGCCCATAAGCGTGGAGTTATGAATGAGCGAGTTGAACAGCTCCAACATGTGGGGGCCCAGGACATCCAGGAAAATCCCGTAATACCTGGGGGTAAACCCATCCGGGCCAGGACTCTTCCCGCTAGGGAAATCTTTTATAGCCTGGGAGAGCTCCTCCATGCAAATAGGGGCATCAAGAGAGTCCCTGTCCCCGTCGTCTAGTTGTGAGAGGTTTATTGAGGCTAAATAGTCATCAATCTCCGTCTGCCTACACAATGTAGCATTAGCCCTGTGACCGTCCTCCCGCATGGGAGAGATATTGTATAACTTATTGTAGTAGGTATGGAAGGAATGTGCTATCTGCTTGCTGCCTTTTAGTATTGCGCCATCAGCGCCTTGTATATAATGAATATATGATTTTAGTTGCTGCCTCCGTATACTTCTAGCTAACAATTTGCCTGGTTTATTGCCTCCCTCATAATAGTGTTGTTTTGTAGCTATCATTTTGCGGTGCAAGGCCTCCAATTGATGTTTTCTGAGCTGTTTTTTAGCGTCTTCTAAGGTCTTATAAACCTCCTTATTTGTAGGGTCACGCTTATGTATAGTTTCAAGCTGTGTAATGTTATCTAATATCTGTTTATGCTTCTGATTTTGCATTCTAACCAGTCGTGCCTTGTGCTTGAGGAATATCCCACGGATGACACATTTATGTGCCTCCCAAAAGGATGTTAGTGATGTGTGCGAAGGGTCATTATGTGATAGATAGTCTGATAGGGAACTCCGCACATCTGCTTTAATTTCTGGGTTCTCTAGAAGAAATTCATCTAGCCTCCAAATGTAAGCTGTGGAGGGTGTGTCAGGCCATTGTATGTTACAGGTGAGAGGGGCATGGTCTGACCATGTAATTGGGCCTATTGTAGAATTACTAACCATATCCAGTCCAACCGAATCAAACAGAAAGTAATCTATATGAGAGTACTTATGATGAGGTGGTGAAAAATAAGTGTAGTCTTTATCTGCCGGATGTACTGCTCTCCAAACGTCATGGAGCTGTAAATCTGCTATGGTTGTTTTGATAGATTTAATAGTTTTACTAGGTATGCTGGATGAACCATTAGAAGTGTCCATACTCGCATCAAGTGGTGTGTTGAGGTCACCTGATAGGAAGACCGGCCCTTTAGCTAGATCCAAAACCAGCTTCGCAACTTTTTTAATAAAGTGGTGTTGATCTAAGTTTGGTGCGTACAGTGTGGCTAACGTCAGAGGGTGGTCATATAGTGTGCCTGTCAGGAGTAAGAATCTGCCGTCAGGGTCTTTCTCAGTATGAGTGATTTTTAGAGGGACAGACTGGTGAACCAGAATGCCCACTCCACCTCTTTTAGAGCTACCCGAGGCAAATACTGCCGTGGGATATTGTCTAGGGTTCCATTTTGGCTCCTTGCCCTTCCGAAAGTGGGTCTCCTGAAGGAAAATTATGTGACTGTGTAACTTACTGAGTTCTCTCATAGCTATCGATCTCTTGCCTGGGTCATTAAGACCCTTCGCATTAATCGTGGTAAGATTTAGACTATGAAGAGTAAATCTGCTTTGCGAGGGGGCCATCTTTATACAGGGGGAATAGGGAGGGGTTATGGGGTGGGAATGGGAAAGAAAAAAAAAAAAAAAAAAAGGGGGGGTGGTAAAAAGAGAGTCTGTTAAAACTAAATGCAAGTTTTTAAGAGAAGAAAAAGGAAGAAAGTTATTACTTAAGAGTATTCAAATAGTGAAAGGAAGTGAAGAATAGGCTTTAAGATCAGAAAAATAAGAACCTCCGAAAGAAGGAAACAACAACTGCTCGAGCCGTTAAGAAAAACCGCTCTTTCAGTTGGAGAGGTAAGATAGGGAAAGTAATCCTTTGGCAAATACAATCTTTATTATATTATTAGAAGTTTTCCCCGACCCAGGAATTCCTAGGTCGTGAGAGCATTTTGAACATGGCACCAGTGGTTAAGGGAGGGGGAAAGGATCTAAATAAGGGGATTAATAGGAGAAGTTGGCTAAAAGTGGGAGGGGTAAGCGAAAGAGGGAGAGGTTGTGTGGGAGGAGGGGGGAGGAAAAGGGGGAAAGAGGAAAGGGAGGGAGAAGGGAGGAAGAAAGTGGAGAAATAAAGGAGGAGGAAAAGTAAGGAAGAGAGGATTAGTGGGGACGAGGGATAGGGGGTAGGGAATACGAAGGAGTGGGAGGGAAAGATAGTAAGGGAGGGGGGGTGTATTGATAAGATGTGGAGGGGGAAGAGAATTAGAGGGGTGCGGGTAAGGGGGGTGGTGGAGGAAGGGAGGGGAATAGATAGAGGAGGGAAAAAAAAAAAGGGGGGAAAAGGAGGTAAAAAGCAAGAAGGAGGTGGGAGGGCAAGAGATACAGGTGGGAGGAGAGGGGGAGGAATGAGCAGGGGAAACTAAGTAAAATGTCGAAAATCACATTCAGAAACAATGCTTAATTGAGCAAAACAAAAACATATTTAAACATTGGTATTGTTGCATAGAATTGGCCGCATCAGTGATACGATTCAGAAACAAATATAAACTTTGAACAATAGAAATACACCAATGAGCATTGAGGTATTATAATGGACCCTAGACTATGAATCAGTATGCTCTGCCTGACCCGTAGGGAAGGAATAACAACATCCCTCGAGACATTTTCTCCAAGAGAGGATACTGAGTTGGGTCGTGTTAATGGCTTTGCAAACTGTTCCGGAGAACTTTGTGTGTTAATTTTCCCTTCATTGTGAGTTAGGTAGGAGGGGAAAGGGAAAAGGGGAGTGGAGAGAGGGTGGTGGAAGCGAAGGGGAGGGAGGGGGGCGTGGGGGAGGGGTGGTTTGGATGGGTAGAAGGGGAAAGGAGGGGTTAAAGGAGGTAGGGAGAGGAAGAGAGGAAAGAGGGACAGGGAGGCTGGAGTGTGGAGGGGGGGAGGGAAAACAGTGGGAACTTGGCAATATACTGAGATAATATCTAACAGAGTGAAACATAAACATTTTTAAACAGTAACCTTATTGCATAGATTTTTCTGTGTCAGTGGCAAGAGACAGAAACATATATAACCTTTAGGCACCAGGGGTGCATCAATAAACAATGAAACATTAGGAGGTAGTCTGACCTTAGGTCCCCGTACTCGGAGTGACCTATATAATGAAAAGGGGTACCATCACCCCCCAGATCACTAAATCAGAAGAAAAAAAAAAGGATACAGGACTGCATCATATCTACAGTCCATCAAACTGTTCCAGCAGGTTGTATGTGCAGATTTCATACTTTGTTATGGTGTCGATATTGAGCTGTCCGATTCTACTGCCCGTGGATTTCTGTTGCTGTCTACTAGCAGGTTGTCTAGAAAGGCCTGGGCGTCAGTTCCAGGACGAAAGATTGTTGTTTTGTTGTTTCTTGTGGCGATGATAGACACAGGGAAGCCCCATCTGTATGGAATCTTGTTAGCTCTCAACTTTGCTGTTATGGGAGTCAGTTCCCTTCTCTTCATCAGGGTAGCCGGTGAGAGATCAGAGAAGATCTGTAGGGTCTCCCCTGCATGTTGAACCTGTTGCATGGTGCGTGCACATTGGAGTATCTCTTCTTTATCTTTAAAATTTAAGAAGCGTACTATTATGTCTCTAGGGGGTGCTTTGAGAGGTGGTTTCGTCCTCAAGGACCTGTGAGCACGTTCTAATGGTAGGTCAGGGGATGTTGGTGTGTTTTTAAGTGTACGGAACAAACTCTGCAGATATCCTTCAATAGCTGGGGGGTGGACTGTTTCCGACACTCCCCTAATTCTTAAATTGTTGCGGCGCCCCCTGTTGTCCAGGTCCTCCATTTTTTCAGATAAAAATTGTATAGTTTCAGATTGTTGCTGGATCTCTAATTGCATCTGCGTAACTGAGGTGTTAGTTTCAGCTTGTTTTGTCTCAGATTGCGACAGCCTAGTGTCAAGTGAATTAATGTCCTTTTTGAGATCATTAAACATGTCGCGCATTTCTTTAACTGCATTCCTAATGTCCTCTTTAGAGGATAAATGCTGTAGATCCTCTTTTGTTATATGGAGTGTAGTCTGCATGTCTGTTGATTGTTGAGATGGCTGTGTAAGATCAGGTTCCATGTAGCCTGCTTGTGCTGGAATGGTCTGTTCAACCTGCTTTAGATATCCACTTAAGGTACGGAGTGGAGTGCCTTTATCTGGTTTATTTAAATGCTTCTTGCAAGGCATATCTGAGTGGTCTCCTGCTTGAAGATGCACTCCTTTTTTCTTTTGCCTTCTTTCTGTGTTATTAAATTAATCTGCCTGTCTGCCCAAACGTTACAACAAATGGGGGACTCATCAGGTTTTATTTTGTCTTGGGAGCGGTGTTTTAATTTTTTATTTTTTATTTTCTATTTTCAGCCCTCATGTACCTTATACACTTGCTGATCTTTTAATAAAAAGTACACAGCTTGAATCTCTTAATGTGTGTAAATGCAATCCAGGTCTACACACCCCGTACTTCTTATTCTCCCTCTGCTGAGAAGAAGATAAACTTTTGATAGTCCCAATAGAGCGTTAGAGGATATTCAGTATTTATTTGTAAAGTCCATAAGACAGAAGTATAAAGCCAGGTGTCATAAAGGAACTGCTTATCCTGGCCTTTCTTCTCTTAGTCACTTTTTATGCCCCCTTTATTTAGTTATGGCTACAGTTAGCTAGCGATATGGAGAGCTGTGCTTTGTTGCTAATCAGGATACTGCGATTATAAGGGAGCAGGGGAGACCAGCTCCATATCAACAATTATGCCGTGTGATGGGGTTTATGAGATCGTGTCGTCGGTTCACTGCTGCAGTACTGAGGCGAGTGTGTGCTTATAGCGGAGTGTGTATTCTGTGGGTATTGCGTGCGGCTTCGTTATGCAAACTTTCAAACAGATTTCTTTCATGTAATTAGCAAGAGTCCATGAGCTAGTGACGTATGGGATATACATTCCTACCAGGAGGGGCAAAGTTTCCCAAACCTTAAAATGCCTATAAATACACCCCTCACCACACCCACAATTCAGTTTTACAAACTTTGCCTCCGATGGAGGTGGTGAAGTAAGTTTGTGCTAGATTCTACGTTGATATGCGCTCCGCAGCAAGTTGGAGCCCGGTTTTCCTCTCAGCGTGCAGTGAATGTCAGAGGGATGTGAGGAGAGTATTGCCTATTTGAATGCAGTGATCTCCTTCTAAGGGGTCTATTTCATAGGTTCTCTGTTATCGGTCGTAGAGATTCATCTCTTACCTCCCTTTTCAGATCGACGATATACTCTTATATATACCATTACCTCTGCTGATTCTCGTTTCAGTACTGGTTTGGCTATCTGCTATATGTAGATGAGTGTCCTGGGGTAAGTAAGTCTTATTTTCTGTGACACTCCTAGCTATGGTTGGGCACTTTGTTTATAAAGTTCTAAATATATGTATTCAAACATTTATTTGCCTTGACTCAGAATGTTCAACTTTCCTTATTTTCAGACAGTCAGTTTCATATTTGGGATAATGCATTTTAATTTAACATATTTTACCTTAAAATTTGACTTTTTCCCTGTGGGCTGTTAGGCTCGCGGGGGCTGAAAATGCTTCATTTTATTGCGTCATTCTTGGCGCGGACTTTTTTGGCGCAAAAATTCTATTTCCGTTTCCGGCGTCATACGTGTCGCCGGAAGTTGCGTCATTCTTTGACGTTATTTTGCGCCAAAAATGTCGGCGTTCCGGATGTGGCGTCATTTTTGGCGCCAAAAGCATTTAGGCGCCAAATAATGTGGGCGTCTTTTTTGGCGCTAAAAAATGTGGGCGTCATTTTTGTCTCCACATTATTTAAGTCTCATTATTTATTGCTTCTGGTTGCTAGAAGCTTGTTCACTGGCATTTTTTTCCCATTCCTGAAACTGTCATTTAAGGAATTTGATCAATTTTGCTTTATATGTTGTTTTTTTCTTTTACATATTGCAAGATGTTCCACGTTGCAACTGAGTCAGAAGTTACTACAGGAAAATCACTGCACAGTGCTGGAGCTACCAAGCTAAGTCTGCTATAAACTTTTGGTATCTGTTTCTCCAGCTGTTATTTGTATTGCATGTCATGTCAAACTTATTAATGCAGATAAAATTTCCTTTAGTACTGTTACATTACCTGTTGCTGTTCTGTCAACATCTAATTTTCAGAGTGTTCCTGATAACATAAGAGATTTTATTTATTTTAAATCCATTAAGAAGGCTATGTCTGTTTTTTCTCCTTCTAGTATACATAAAAGTCTTTTAAAACTTCTCTTTTTTTCAGATGAATTTTTAAATGAACATCATCATTTTGATGCTGATAAATCTTTGTATTTGTTCAAGATGGAATTTATTCGTTCTTTACTTAAAGAAGTGTTATTTGCATTAGAAATAGAGGATTCTGGTCCTCTTGATACTAAATGTAAACGTTTAAATAAGGTAGTTATTCCAGAAGTGTTTTATCTCCCTGATGCTATTTCTGAAGTAATTTCCAGGGAATGGAATAATTTGGGTAATTTATTTACTCCTTCTAGACGTTTAAGCAAATTATATCCTGTGCCATCTGACAGATTAGAGTTTTTTGGGACAAAAATCCCTAAGGTTATGGGGCTGTCTCTACTCCTGCTAATGTACTACTATTTCTATGGCAGATAGTACTTCATTTAAGGATCCTTTAGATAGGAAAATTGAATCCTTTCTAAGAAAAGCTTACTTTTGTTCAGGTAATCTTCTTAGACCTGCTATATTTTTAGCGGATGTTGCTGCAGCTTCAACTTTTTGGTTAGAAGCTTTAGCGCAACAAGTAACAGATCATAATTTTATAGCATTATTATTATTCTATAACATGCTAATAATTTTATTGGTGATACCATCTTTTGATATCATTAGAGTTGATGTCAGGTATATGTCTCTAGCTATTTTAGCTAGAAAAGCTTTATGGATTAAACTTGGAATGCTGACATGTCTTCTAAGTCAACTTTGCTTTCCCTTTCTTTCCAGGGTAAATAATCATTTCGTTCCTTTCCTCACAACAAGGAACAAAAGCCTGATCCTTCATCCTCAGGAGCGGTATCAGTTTGGAAACTATTTCCAGTTTGGAATATATCCGAGCTTTATAGAAACCTATAGCCAGCTCCTAAGTACCTATGAAGGTGCGGCCCTTATTCCAGCTCAGCTGGTATGGGGCAGATTACGTTTTCTTCAAAGAAATTTGGATCAATTCCGTTCTTAATCTCTGGTTTCAGAAACATTGTTTCAGAAAGGTACAGAATTGGCTTCAAGTTAAGGCCTCCTGCTAAGAGATTCTTTTCTTTCCCGTGTCCCAGTTAACACAGCAAGGCTCAGCATTTCTGAAATGTGTTTCAGATCTAGAGTTGGCTGGAGTATTTATGCCAGTTCCAGTTCTGGAACAGGGGCTGGGGTTTTATTTTATCTCTTCATTGTACCAAAGAAGGTCAATTCCTTCAGACCAGTTCTGGATCTATCATTATTGAATCGTTATGTTAGGATACCAACATTCAAGATGGTTACTGTAGGACTATCCTGCCTTTTGTTTAGCAAGGGCATTATATGTCTACAATAGATTTACAGGATGTGTATCTGCATATTCCGATTCATCCAGATTACTTTTAGTGTCTGAGATTCTCTTTTTAGACAAGCATTACCAGTTTTGTGGCTCTACCGTTTGGCCTAGCCTCAGTTCCAAGAATTTTTTTCAAAGGTTCTCGGTGCCCTTCTTTCTGTAATCAGAGAATAGGGTTTTGGTATTTCCTTATTTGGACGATATCTTGGTACTTGCTCAGTCTTCTCATTTTCGTAGAATCTCATACGAATCGACTTGTGTTGTTTCTTCAAGTTCATGGTTGGAGGATCAATTTACCAATCAGTTCATTGATTCCTCAGACAAGGGTAACCTTTTTAGGTTTCTAGATAAATTCAGTGTCTATGACTCTGTCCTTGTCAGACAAGAGAAGTTTAACATTGATATCAGCTTGTCAAAACCTTCAGTCACAATCATTCCCTTTGGTAGCCTTATGCATGGAAATGTTGGGTCTTAGGACTGCCGCATCAGATGCGATCTCCTTTGCTCGTTTTCACATGCGACCTCTTCAGCTCTGTATGCTGAACCAATGGTGCAGGGATTACTCAAAGATATCTCAATTAATATCTTTAAACCGATTTTACGACACTCTCTGACATGGTGGACAGATCACCATCGTTTAGTTCAGGGGGCTTCTTTGTTCTTCCGACCTGGACTATAATCTCAACAGATGCTAGTTTTACAGGTTGGGGAGCTGTGTGGGGGTATCTGACGGCACAAGGGGTTTGGGAATCTCAGGAGGTGAGATTTCCGATCAATATTTTGGAACTCCGTGCAATTTTCAGAGCTCTTCAGTCTTGGCCTCTTCCGAAGAGAGAGTTGTTCATTTGTTTTCAGATAAGACAATGTCACAACTGTGGCATACATCAATCATCAAGGAGGGACTCACAGTCCTCTGGCTATGAAAGAAGTATCTCGAATTTTGGTTTGGGCGGAATCCAGCTCCTGTCTAATCTCTGCGGTTTATATCCCAGGTATGGACAATTGGAAAGCGGATTATCTCAGTCGCCAAACGTTGCATCCGGGCGAATGGTCTCTTCACCCAGAGGTATTTCTTCAGATTGTTCAAATGTGGGAACTTCCAGAAATAGATCTGATGGCTTCTCATCTAAACAAGAAACTTCCCAGGTATCTGTCCAGATCCCGGGATCCTCAGGCGGAGGCAGTGGATGCATTTTCACTTCCTTGGAAGTATCATCCTGCCTATATCTTTCCGCCTCTAGTTCTTCTTCCAAGAGTAATCTCCAAGATTCTGAAGGAATGCTCGTTTGTTCTGCTGGTAGCTCCGGCATGGCCTCACAGGTTTTGGTATGAGGATCTTGTCCGGATGGCCTCTTGCCAACCGTGGACTCTTCCGTTAAGACCAGACCTTTTGTCTCAAGGTCCTTTTTTCCATCAGGATCTGAAATCCTTACATTTAAAGGTATGGAGATTGAACGCTTGATTCTTGGTCAAAGAGGTTTCTCTGACTCTGTGATTAATACTATGTTACAGGCTCGTAAATCTGTATCCAGAGAGATATATTATAGAGTCTGGAAGACTTATATTTCTTGGTGTCTTTCTCATCATTTTTCTTGGCATTCTTTTAGAATACCGAGAATATTACAATTTCTTCAGGATGGTTTAGATAAGGGTTTGTCCGCAAGTTCCTTGAAAGGTCAAATCTCTGCTCTTTCTGTTCTTTTTCACAGACAGATTGCTATTCTTCCTGATATTCATTGTTTTGTACAAGCTTTGGTTCGTATGAAGCCTGTCATTAAGTCAATTTCTCCTCCTTGGAGTTTGAATTTGGTTCTGGGGGCTCTTCAAGCTCCTCCATTTGAACCTATGCATTCATTGGATATTTAATTACTTTCTTGGAAAGTTTTGTTCCTTTTGGCCATCTCTTCTGCCAGAAGAGTTTCTGAATTATCTGCTCTTTCTTGTGAGTCTCCTTTTCTGATTTTTCATCAGGATAAGGCGGTGTTGCGAACTTCTTTTGAATTTTTACCTAAGTTGTGAATTCCAACAACATTAGTAGAGACATTGTGGTTCCTTCATTATGTCCTAATCCTAAGAATTCTAAGGAGAAATCGTTGCATTCTTTGGATGTTATTAGAGCTTTGAAATATTATGTTGAAGCTATTAAGTCTTTCCGAAAGACTTCTGGTTTATTTGTTGTCTTTTCCGGTTTTAGAAAGGCCAGAAAAATTCTGCCATTTCTTTGGCATCTTGGTTGAAATCTTTATTTCATCTTGCCTATTTTGAGTCGGGTAAGACTCCGCCTCATAGGATTACAGCTCATTCTACTAGGTCAGTTTCTACTTCCTGGGCGTTTAGGAATGAAGCTTCGGTTGATCAGATTTGCAAAGTGGCAACTTGGTTCTCTTTGCATACTTTTACCAAATTCTACCATTTTGTTGTATTTTCTTCTTCTGAAGCAGTTTTTGGTAGAAAAAGTACTTCAGGCAGCGGTTTCAGTTTGAATCTTCTGCTTATGTTTTTCATTAAACTTTATTTGGGTGTGGATTATTTTCAGCAGGAATTGGCTGTCTTTATTTTATCCCTCCCTCTCTAGTGACTCTTGTGTGGAAAGATCCACATCTTGGGTAGTCATTATCCCATACGTCACTAGCTCATGGACTCTTGCTAATTACATGAAAGAAAACATAATTTATGTAAGAACTTACCTGATAAATTCATTTCTTTCATATTAGCAAGAGTCCATGAGGCCCGCCCTTTTTTGTGGTGGTTATGATTTTTTTTGTATAAAGCACAATTATTCCAATTCCTTATTTTATATGCTTTCGCACTTTTTTCTTATCACCCCACTTCTTGGCTATTCGTTAAACTGAATTGTGGGTGTGGTGAGGGGTGTATTTATAGGCATTTTAAGGTTTGGGAAACTTTGCCCCTCCTGGTAGGAATGTATATCCCATACGTCACTAGCTCATGGACTCTTGCTAATATGAAAGAAATGAATTTATCAGGTAAGTTCTTACATAAATTATGTTTTCTTACCCGACTGCCATGAATGTAGGTAGACCTCTTCACCCTCCTAACTTGCGGCCGTTTGTTTATTGTAGGCTCCGGTCAGATGTACGGGAATCCCCCGCAGTCAGTGCGCTTTCAAGATTTCAGGCCCCAGGTTTCGCGCCAGCACAGGCCCCTATCGCTCCGGTTCTTTTTATGCGTGCAAAGATAGATAAACAGGCTAAAAATTATAAAGACCTGTCAGGCAGAATGTTAGTCCAAGTTATCCCACGATTTTTAGGGAAAATAATTTAGGAAAGTGCCATTTTTATATGATTATATTGCCAAAGGATTCAGGAGCTTATTCAGTGCACAGCCATTCGCCTGCGTGGCCAAGCTCCGCCCGCCCTACCCTATTCTAAATTAAAAAAGTTCAAAGCTCTTTTACCTTACCAGCCCTGAAAAGGGCCCTTTGCGGGGCATGCCCCAAAAAATTCAGCTCTTTTGCCTGTAAAAAAAACACATACAATACCCCCCCCCAACATTACAACCCACCACCCACATACCCCTAATCTAACCCAAACCCCCCTTAAATAAACCTAACACTAAGCCCCTGAAGATCTTCCTACCTTATCTTCACCTCGCCGGGTATCACACCGATCCGTCCTGGCTCCGATGTCTTTATCCAAGCCCAAGCGGGGGGCTGAAGATGTCCATGATCCGGCTGAAGTTTTCCTCCAAGCGGGAGCTGAAGAGGTCCATGATCCGGCTGAAGTCTTCTATCAACGTCATCTTCAATCTTCTTTCTTCCGGAGCCATCATCTTCCAGCCGACGCGGATCCAACCTCTTCTACCGACGCCTACTCGCCGAATGACGGTTCCTTTAAATGACGTCATCCAAGATGGCGTCCGTCGAATTCCGATTGGCTGATAGGATTCTATCAGCCAATCGGAATTAAGGTAGGAAAATTCTGATTGGCTGATGGAATCAGCCAATCAGAATCAAGTTCAATCCAATTGGCTGATCCGATCAGCCAATCAGATTGAGCTCGCATTCTATTGGCTGTTCCGATCAGCCAATAGAATGCGAGCTCAATCTGATTGGCTGATCGGATCAGTGATACCCGGCGAGGTGAAGATAAGGTAGGAAGATCTTCAGGGGCTTAGTGTTAGGTTTATTTAAGGGGGGTTTGGGTTAGATTAGGGGTATGTGGGTGGTGGGTTGTAATGTTGGGGGGGGTATTGTATGTGTTTTTTTCACAGGCAAAAGAGCTGAATTCTTTGGGGCATGCCCCGCAAAGGGCCCTTTTCAGGGCTGGTAAGGTAAAAGAGCTTTGAACTTTTTTAATTTAGAATAGGGTAGGGCATTTTTTTATTTTGGGGGTCTTTGTTATTTTATTAGGGGGCTTAGAGTAGGTGTAATTAGTTTAAAATTGTTGTAATATTTTTCTAATGTTTGTAAATATTTTTTTATTTTTTGTAACTTAGCTTTTTTTATTTTTTGTACTTTAGTTAGTTTATTTCATTGTATTTATTTGTAGGTATTTTATTTAATTTATTTATTGATAGTGTAGTGTTAGGTTTAATTGTAGATAATTGTAGGTAGTTTATTTAATTTATTTATTGATAGTGTAGTGTTAGGTTTAATTGTAGATAATTGTAGGTATTGTATTTAATTAATTTATTGATAGTGTAGTGTTAGGTTTAATTGTAACTTAGGTTAGGATTTATTTTACAGGTAATTTTGTAATTATTTTAACTAGGTAACTATTTAATAGTTATTAACTATTTAATAGCTATTGTACCTGGTTAAAATAATTACAAAGTTGCCTGTAAAATAAATATTAATCCTAAAATAGCTACAATATAATTATTATTTATATTGTAGCTATATTAGGGTTTATTTTACAGGTAAGTATTTAGCTTTAAATAGGAATAATTTATTTAATAAGAGTTAATTTATTTCGTTAGATTTAAATTATATTTAACTTAGGGGGGTGTTAGGGTTAGGGTTAGACTTAGCTTTAGGGGTTAATACATTTATTATAGTAGCGGTGAGATCCGGTCGGCAGATTAGGGGTTAATAATTGTAGGTAGGTGGAGGCGACGTTGGGGGCGGCAGATTAGGGGTTAATAAATATAATATAGGGGTCGGCGGTGTTATGGGCAGCAGATTAGGGGTACATAGGGATAATGTAGCTGGCGGCGGTGTACGGAGCGGCAGATTAGGGGTTAAAAAAAATATGCAGGTGTCAGCGATAGCGGGGGCGGCAGATTAGGGGTTAATAAATATAATATAGGGGTCGGCGATGTTAGGGGCAGCAGATTAGGGGTACATAGGGATAACCTAGCTGGCAGCGGTGTACGGAGCGGCAGATTAGGGGTTAAAACATTTTAATAGAGTGGCAGCGATGTGGGGGGACCTCGGTTTAGGGGTACATAGGTAGTTTATGGGTGTTAGTGTACTTTAGAGCACAGTAGTTAAGAGCTTTATAAACCGGCGTTAGCCCAGAAAGCTCTTAACTACTGACTTTTTTCTGCGGCTGGAGTTTTGTCGTTAAATTTCTAACGCTCACTTCAGCCAAGATTCTAAATACCGGCGTTAGAAAGATCCCATTGAAAAGATAGGATACGCAAATGGCGTAGGGGGATCTGCGGTATGGAAAAGTCGCGGCTGCAAAGTGAGCGTTAGACCCTTTCCTGACTGACTCCAAATACCAGCGGGCGGTAAAAACCAGCGTTAGGACCCTCTAACGCTGGTTTTGACGGCTACTGCCCAACTCTAAATCTAGGCCTTAGATTTATTTATTTTTTTAGATGGTATTTCACAATCCTCTATTTTGAAAATGATGAATAAGACACCCAATGAAGATAAACTGTTATTTTGAAGATAATTGCCTTTCAAAGACCATACATCCAGGTTAGTTTGCACAATGCATGCTATTTAAGAATCACAGGAGGAAGGATGTTAAAAGAATTAGGAATATATACATGTCCTATATTAGAATATGTTTATTTTAGATACATTACCCCTACTTTGTGCTAGAGAGTACTCACATTCTGACCAATCAGACAAAGTGATACATTTTATAGTTGATATAGAGGTCTATTATTTGAAGGGACATGAAATATTACATTCAATTATGTTCCTCATACAATATAAATACTGTATATTTTTAAAATGTGATATGCATTATTTTGTCTAATTTAAAATGCTAATGTTTAATTCTAAGATTGATTAGACAATATTATGGTATTAATTTCAAATTATGGATAGATATAGATTTCATGTATGATCCTGTTTTTAATATCAAGACAAACAAATACATGTTAGAGCATAGACACAAGATGATTTGACAATTATTAGATTTAATTAATATTTTAAGACATGTGTTCATGAAATAACCTAAATCACTAATGTTTTTAATATTTTTCTTCTTTCTTTTTCAGAGTTTCATCTGTGATGAATTACCTTTTTTATTATAATACAAATCTTTTAAAACAACATTTAAATGTACTTTTATTATCTAATTATATTCAGTCTTTAGATATCCTTTGTTAAAGAAATAGCAATGCACATGGGTTAGACAATGACATAAGGCATCTATGTGTAACCAACAATCAGCAGCAACAGAGCTAGATATGGTTTTCAGGCAAGAATATCAAGCGAAAAAAGCTAATGAGATAATCAAACTAAATATGATGTTGTTTTAACATTGTATTATCCATCTAAATCAATAAAGAACATATAGCTTAATGTCCCTTTAAGGTAAAGCGGTCTAAATACAGACATTAGAAGATATTTCATTCACAGTGGGGCAAACAATACAGAAGGTAATACAACTATGCTTTATTCTCATGTTATACTAAGTTTGAGAAAGGGAGGCGCATAGGTTTATGATCAGCAAAGCATTACTGGGAATATCTACTTAATTGTGGGTGGCCAACAATGCATATTTACAATGTTTAGACAGATGTATTTAGATCAAGTTCAAGAGTGCATATTAGCTCATGAAAGGGACGGAAATTAAAAAGCGTTTCTTTCTGGATTCATAAATAAAATATAATTTTAAACATCAAAATGTAATTCTATCATCGATTTTAATTCATTCTTTTGATATTATTTCATTTACAACCATATCTAGATATGTTCAGTAGCTGAAGATTGGTGGATGCACAGAGATGCCTTGTGTAATTGGCTCAACCATGTGCATTTCAATTTCTTCGGTTAAGGATATCTAAAGAATAATCTAAATTGGTAGTTACATTTTAAAGTATAAAAATGTATTCTCTATCCGGATCATTTTAAGAAATATTTTGTTGCAATGTCCCTTTAAAAATAAAGACACCGGGGGCGAAGTTAGCTGCCAGACTGTGAGGACGTGTTCTCTGGGAGCTCCTCACTTTTCCTTTTAAAACTACACAAATTTGGTCAAATACTTGACGATATTAGCAGCCTTTTTTTTTGGGGTGTCCTATCCCTATAAATATTTAGAACCCTTAAACCTAAAGAGTCAGGGACGTTGACATAGGAAGCCCTATCTAAGCAGATGGCAGATAGTGAGATCTGAACTCTCCAATTCTAACTAACGGAACCTGTGGCTGCACCGAATTTACTCTGAGGCTAGAAGATCTGTGTCGGCTGTCCAGTTTCACTCCGGAGGGTCGGGGCTCCGCTCCGGAGTGGTAAAGTCTCACCAGTCATCGGTACTAAGGATCTTGGAGCTAGACAGAGTCATAGTCGCACTGATTCCCATGTGGTTTGCTGCCACTTCTGACCGCGATCGTCACACGGCAGTCTCCGGATCCCTGAGCCCGCTCCTATATGAGGTCTTTGGCTAAAGCTACTAACCGGTGGAAAATCGGGTTTGCCGAGAGTGAAGACCTCAGCTTTGTAAGTGCGCCACTTGGGCCCTGGCGCGAACATCCGCCATCTTTCCTTCTGTTAACTCGCTCAGAAGCAATTTGCACGGCACCGGATTTAAACAAAGCAAGATCTGATCTTCACTTGTACACGGAGGGTAAGATTCTCCTGCCGGTACGTTGTCTCTATTATATAAATATCTATTGTGATAGCCCTATATAATTTTTTTATTGTGGACTTTGGAACCCTCACATAAGTTGATAAAATTTAACACCTTCCTGGCCTATACTTGGATCCCACGGGGGAGATTGGCCCCATACACATTCCTATATCACCAATAAAGAGACTATACCCCATAAGAAACCTGCAGTACTATATTGTGTTAACTTTAAAGTGCAAATAAAGGAGAAGGGATAAAAGTAAATTGGGAGAATCTCAAGTTCACTTATACTGTGTGGGTCCTGCTAAAACTGCTGGGATTCTGAGGTAAACGGATAGTGTTACTAATAAACCCCTCTCCTAGTGGAGACACTCAGTTTTGCCCCTTACAGTAATAAAAGTTTCACTAAGGTCCCTGTAAGAGCATCTAGGAGCCCCCCAGCTGAAAACAACCAAGTGCTTGAGGTGCAGGCTCTAGCACTCTGATAAGAACTTTGTGTATGAATTATGTGCCCTAGGGGATGTTCCATAAGGCCATAGAGCACTAATACTGAGACCGGTAGCTGGGGCAAACAAAAATAAATATTTTAATAACTGTCATAACCACCAGACTGCACCCAAGACAGCCTTTTCTATATACTGCAGAAAGTCTTATACCAGCCTCCATTCTGTACCACTGGGCCTGCGCACCGCAACAGACCTCTCACATAACAGCCTACACCAGCCGCAGTATATAGGGCCCGAGAAGCCTGCTAGAGATAAAGTTTTGCTCGAGCGAAGAAGTACTTTTACATATGCAAACTGAACCATAGATAGGCCCTGCCTCTTGGGGATGCTTCTGCATTAAAGCCTGAGAAGTTTTATTTAATACTACCCAGCAACTGCAAACTTTAACCCCTCTCCCTACCATTTCCCACCTGATACCACAGGTGGGTCATATCCTCATCCCCTTTACCCACTTTGTCGAAAGGAGACAAATCCCCTGGGGAGTGGGGTATACACTAAAGGCTGTAATTACCGCATACCCGGCTCTAGGGTATAGGAGCTAAACTTACATAGAGCGCACACTTCAAGAAGAAGAGACCACTTTCTCCCACAGTAGAAATAACTGTACATACAAGACAAGACACCTGGTCAAAGGACTCCCAGACTGGGTCGTCCTCACCAGAACATTCCTTTTCCTTTGAAGAGAAAAACCCATAACAATATGTAATTAAACCCTACCTGTTTGTGGCCCCGCCGGCCAATGCATTCCCACTAGCATATGTGAAATAAGTAGGCTCTCAGCAGTAGCACGCATATACCAATAGACAGTCTCATATCTCACAATAACAAGATGTCACAGGCCCAAAAAAGAAAGCAGAAACCCCATGCCAAAAAGAACAGTGGCGGATCATTTTCAGCACCGCTATAGCATGGCCCAGGCGAGGTCAGAAGATGAATACTCAGATACCGGGAGTGCCTCAGATACCCAGGCCGGCTCAACACTATAGCAAAAGGCTTCACAAGTTCTGGGAGCATCCAGCAGCTCTAATAACAATATGATAGAAGTCATTCAATCCCTATTAACCTCACATCATGATTCCTTAACTAAGAGATTTGACAGATCACATGCAGATTTGAAGAGGGACATCAGCCTCATAGGGGAGAGAATGGATGCGCTGGAGCGCAAGCAGGAAGATCTGGCAATAGACCACACCAATCTTCTTAGTTACTCCCAATCCTTAGCCACTCAAATTACAGATTTAGAACTGAAGCTGGCAGATCTAGAGGATAGATTGCGCCGTAACAATATACGCATTAAAGGTGTACCGGAGTCAGTTCTACCACAGGACCTGGAGAAATATCTGCATGGCCTATTTGAAGCGGTGTTGGGACCTGCGACAGGTACTGAGAATCTTATAGACAGAGTACACAGAGCTCTAAGGGCACGAACAGTGGATGGTGGCCAGCCAAGAGATGTAATAGCGAGGTTTCACTATTATACATACAGGGAAAGAGTTGTCAGAGCTTTAGCCAGAGAGCGTCTACCTGAAGAATATGCGGGACTGCAAATTTACCCAGATCTTTCCACTCACACACTACAGATTCGCAGGCACTATCAGCCTTATACCAAAATACTGAGAGAGAGATTTAAAATACAAGTGGGGATTCCCAGTAAGACTTTTTATTACCAAAGATGGTCACCAGTACATGGCCTCTACCCCCCAGCAGGCACGTGAGCTACTGCAAAAATGGAACTTGTTCCCCTCAGATGGAGAAGATCGCTCTCCCGATACAGGAATAAACACTGGCCTGAGAGCATCAGCTCCACCATGGAAACCGCTACCGCAAAGATCCTCTGGCACTGCTGGAAAATCCAATGAGACCTCCAAGAAGCACAGAGACCCTATTGGTCCACATCAGGACACAGACACATAGAGAGCCTGCTTACTTACTTATTCTACCTGCTGTACCCTCTGAAAGGAGAAAATGAAACACCACAGGAGGGAATGCTCTCTAGTGCTTAAGGACTATTTTGCAGGCTAAGCAGAATGAAGACGGGTGAGATCAAAATAATCATATGCTATAGCTTGTTTATTTACCCAAGTAATGGACACTTGCCATAGACTTTAAATATGTTTGTTTCCTACTGTTACTTGCATATATATTGTTATCTTATTGCACTTATACATTTAGATAGTTGGCTGGTACTTGGACCATTAGTCTGAGTAATGGACACTAGTCATGGTCTATGAACATGTTTGTGTTCTGTTATTGCTCACTAGTACACTACTACTCCACTTTACTATGCTGAATTGTACATTTAGAAAATTGAACGCTCACAAGCCCAGCTCTCCTACTTCTTTCAGTATTTGTTCATGGGGGACGATGAGAGTAGACTGCACTTGCACCCAAGTGCTGCCATTGAGTATGTGACTACCATTGCCCTAGAGATTCCAGCATGAGTTGGATATATGCTATGACCATACCCCACTTTAATACCCTCTACCGACCTTGACCTATACAGAGATTACCGAAGCACTCAATTTAGCCCAGGTATAGGTACCTTACAATATGACTGATCTGCCCTTACTGAAATCCTTAGCTGTAAATCCCGGACCACGATGACCAACAGATCCTCAGTCAGTGGCCCATAAGATGGCGAAAACCCTATACCCTCTAGCAGCCCGATCCCTCTTAGACGCACACTAGCTGCCCGAGCAATACTTCTACCGGTTAACGATTTCAATGACTATAGTGCAGGGAACTCATGACTGCAACCTTAACCTCACTACTGACCTGCCCATATGAGACGGGCCACGCATTATACCCCTAGTGAGAGCCTAATTACACAATATATAGGGCCCTATGCCAGGCGCAGTAGATTAAACAATATCTAGTGAGGGTAAGGTAGTTGTGACAACATCAATTACTTTCTGTTAGGTCAATACATATGCTTTTTCTTTTTGTAAGGTTTTTTTTTCTTTTTTGTTTTTTGTTGTTTTTCTTTTTCTTTTCCTTTCTCTTTTTTTTTATTTCTATATTAGACCGGCGGGGCCATGGACCCCTCTCCGCTAGCTCCCCCCCAAAAATATATAAGTTGTGCCCCACTGGCGCAGGCCGGTTGGTGCACTCATTGCGAAAGTGTATACCTATCACTTTTAACCAGTCAAGGAAGCTTCTTTGTTTGTAGTTTATACAATACTTCTTATTCTAAACTACATCACGTATTCCTAACCCCTATCGTTCATGACTAGACCCCTGTATCTGTCTACTAGGCTGACCTCATATCCCAGGTATCCCAGGCAACTCTTCCACCACTCCCAGAATGACCCCTATACGCATAGCCACGCTGAATGCGCAAGGCTTAAATTCCCCCACAAAGAGGAAACTATTGCAGCAATATACCTCAACACACAAAGTGCACATTATGCTCTTGCAGGAGACCCATTGGATGGGGGAACCTCGGACCTCTGGAATCTCTCGACACTACCTAGTGTGTGAGACTGCCTCCAGCACAGAAGGCAAAAATAAAGGGGTCGCCATTTTGATCAGTAGAGATTTGTCCTTTAAAATGGAATATATTGAGAGAGATAGTGAAGGTAGGTTCCTAATACTTATCTGCCTGCTCAATGACACATTGTTCACATTAGTCTCACTATACGCCCCTAATTCCAAACAAGTTCCATTCCTCCGTAAGCTTTTAGCACACATAGAGCAGATTAAAAGAGGACACTTAATAATAGGGGGAGACTTTAATATGGTCTGGGACCCAGCCAATGACAAAAAATCCACTATCTCCGTACGCTCTGACAGGAACATCTCCTCTACCTCCAATGCCTTTCGGAAACTGATATATCAACACAACCTTTACGACGCCTGGAGGTGCTTGGCACCCTCAGTAAAAGACTTTACACACTTCTCAAAGGCACATAATTCATACTCCAGGCTGGATTATATATTTTGTGACTCGTGGTTATTAGACCAACTAGTCAACCCTAACATTAGACCATGCACATGGTCAGACCATGACATGGTCTACCTAGACTTTGCTAAGTTGCAAACCCTGACCAATAGACCCCCATGGAGACTTCATCAGCAATGGCTATCTGATATAGAACTCCCAGCACTTCAGGAGGTTGTGAAGGAGTTTCTATCACATAATGACACGGGAATCACTGATGTGAACATGGTATGGGCTGCCCTTAAAGCGTACTTACGTGGACACTTCATTAAAAAAAATGGCCCGACTGCGTAGGGAGAACAGCCAGTCCTTAGCAAAATTATATGGGGATCTCCGCACCCTTGAACAAATGAACAAAATGAACCCCAACACCCAAGTAGCCCACCAAATTGGACTCATTAGAGAGGAAATCTCCAAGAGAGATCTGACACGGGTTCAGGAGAATCTCCATAAACTCAAACAATTGTATTACCACAAAGGGAATAGGGCAGACAAGCTTCTGGCAAACAAGCTCCGCAAGCGCACGCTACAAAAGAGGATACCTCGCATTGCAACACGCAATGGTATGGTACACTCGCCAAAAGAAATAGGCATTGCATTTGCTAATTATTACACCTCCCTGTACAACATTGAGAGCTCAGAAGCAACCGGCAAACCTGACCATAGCAATATCCTCAGATTCCTTGAAAAACTGCCTGTGCCCACACTTCCCGAGGAATCTAATATCGAGTTGGAACGGCAGTTTACATTAGCGGAGATCAAAGTAGCCATAGACGGCCTAGCACCCCACAAGGCCCCTGGGCCGGATGGGTTTACGGTAATGTTTTATCGAGTGCTTAGCCCTATTTTAACCCCGATATTGCTCTGACTGTTTCAAACGGCAGCAACTAAGGGCTCCTTCCTGGCGGAGTTTTTAGAAGCAAACAATACTACAATTCACAAGGAAGGAAAAGACCCACTACTATGCTCCAGCTATAGGCCCATTTCGCTTATTAATGTAGACGCCAAAATCTATGCTAAAATATTAGCAAATAGACTAGGGAAACATCTACAGAAAATTATACACTTGGATCAAGTGGGCTTTGTCCAGGGGAGACAGGGCACCGATAACACTCGGCATCTTTTAAATATATTCTCGGAAGCCGCAGATATGGGACTTCCTCTACTCGCCCTGTCACTAGACGCTGAGAAGGCCTTTGACAGGGTGAGGTGGGATTACTTATTCCAAACCCTATCAGCATTCGGCATTCCTGATCCTTTCATTACGGCGACCAAAGCATTATATTCAGCCCCAACTTCAGTTGTTAGGGGAGTGGGATTCAGCTCCCCTAAAATCACAATCCGCAATGGAACCAGGCAGGGATGCCCTCTTTCCCCACTACTATTTGTCTTAGCTATTGAGCCCCTAGCAATTGCAATCAGAGGATCGACACGGATTCATGGAGTGCAGGTGCATGATACCACCCAGAAGCTTGCGCTATTCGCTGATGACCTTACGGTCTTTCTTTCAGACCCGGTTGCGTCTCTTCCCCCGCTGATGGCCCTCTTTAACCAATTCGGGGACATTTCCCATTACAAACTGAATGTTACCAAAACGGAGGCCTATTCCATCAATATCCCACAGAATGAAAGGGAAGCAGTCCAGCTTGCCTACTCCTTCAAGTGGTCCTGCAAAGGAATCCACCACTTGGGAATTTTTCTCTCTCATAAAAAGTCTGTGGTAATCAAGGAAAACTTTGAAGCATTACTAATGACCGTTACTGCGGAGATTAATTCTAAGAGATATAGTGATATATCTTGGATGGGCAGAATAGCGGCTCTTAAGATGATGATCTTGCCAAAGCTCACCTACCTGTTCCGCTGTATCCCGATGCCAGTTCCAGTCACGCTGATAAGGAGGTTCCAGACCCTCTTTAACTCATACACTTGGCATGCCAAAAGACCCCGGGTAGCTGCACACATCCTGCAAATGCCGATAGAGAGGGGGGGCCTTGGCCTTCCTAGCGTTAGAAAATACTATGAAGCGGCAATGCTAACCCATGCTACAGCATGGGGCAAGGACCTCCCTCCAACAAGGTGGAGGGAACTAGAGCAGGCGTCGCTACCAGCCTACATTTACCTAGAAGACCTGCTTTGGCTGCCCCCACATTGGCAAACTAAAGTTCACGTTGCTAACAGTATAGTAAAAGGGTGTCGAGATGCCTGGATTAAGTTGCGGCACAATAAATTAGTTGCCCCACACCCCTCGCCAATACACCCAATAAGAGGTCTTCTAATGGGACTACTTAACACACATCTTGACACATGGACTTCCACGAGCATAAACACTGTACGAGACTTTTACAATAATGGACAGCTACGAACACACAAGGGCATGCTCAACCTCCCTACACTGACCCCAAAACACCAATTCGACCTACTGAGACTTTGTACCCTAATGAGATCTTGGGGTTTCTTAGGTGAAACATTGAGGGATCTGACCATTTGGGAGACACGTTGGATAACCAATACCCAACAACATAAACCCCTCACAGTACACTATCACTGTCTGATAGAGGAAGAGACTACTCCAAAAACAATTCATATGGATGCCTGGGAGAAAGACTTACAGATTATGTTTACACCAGATACCTGGGGCAAAGCCATTAGTTTAACAAAAAAGGCAACCCATTGCGTCACTCTCTATGAGTTGTATTTTAAAGTAATCACCAGATGGCACTTAGTTCCCACGAAATTGCAGAGACTTTTTCCTGACCATTCACAGCTGTGCTGGAGGGAATGTGGAGAGCCGGGGTCCCCCATCCATGTTTGGTGGACCTGTCCTAAATTGGCGACCTTCAATAAAATACACATATGATTCATATAAAACTCTCATGATTCACATCATATATATAATGCAAATGTACACATATGTGTGCAAGATGACTAATTTTTTATTACATTTTTTTTACACATATATATACTTTTTTGTATGGAACTGATTTTTTTGCACTTGCACTTTATTACACTTGCATTGTACTTACTTTTGTGGTATAGAAATTTTTTGCACAAGTCACTTGAATTTTTTGCTATCTATTAGTTTTACCATTATAGTGCTATCTGTGTATAGGATTGGTTAGATTTTCAAATATAATTTCGTTGTCTCTGTTTTCCTACTTTGTACAATGACAATAAAACGAATCTAATCTAATCTAATCTAATCTACTGGCAGAAAGTAGAAAAGATTTGTGCAGACCTTGAACTGACATCCTCCTTAAGCCCGGCTCTAGCCATATTACATCTAGATGTAGACAAACTCCCCAAAACCAAGCAAAATCTTTTGATATGCATTCTCATTTCTGCCAAATTGCTGATAGCCAGGAATTGGAAAAAGAGTCAACCTCCCAGATTACAAAGTGTAATTGATAATGTGAACTATATTAAAAATATGGAAAATTATGTTGCTAGGGAACGAGGACAGCTGAACAATTACTGCTTAGTCTGGGAACCCTGGGAATCCATGCTGCATCGCCTGACCCAGACCTGAATACTTAAGTATGAGATTCTTGCCCTCTTGCCCCTATACCTTCCTAGATACCAAAACAGTAGCTTAACACCTTAACTTGCAGATAGCAGGCGGAGAGGGACCGGAAGGCCCCCCATACCAATAGAAGATTATACTGTAATATAATGATTAACACTACGCTAGTTGATCACTTCCACTGACTGGTTTATTACCCTAAAGATAACACCTTTGCTGAATATTAATTTATGATTGTATACCCCTGAGAGTTCATTGTATATGTAAAAGGTGACCTCTGTAAAAACGAGGACTCCCTTACAGGGAAAAGTTTGCATTCTCACTTGTTGCCTACAATTGCAGAAACCTGCATATATGTATATATATTTCATGATATGCTAAATATAGATATTGTTTACATCCTTGTATGAGAAATGCTGTATGTTGAAAATATGTCCTCAATAAAAAAACGTTTCTTTAAAAAAATAAAAAAAAATAAAGACACCATTGCCCAATAGCATATGTGAGCAGTTCAGACAAATACAAGCTCAAGGTTTATTTAATAATAATGAACAAACGTGTATTTTAACATTTATAAATTACTAAATGAACTGTGGATAGGGGAAATGTTTGAGTGCTAATCAATAGGTGTGTATGCGAGTGTAAATATTATGCTTACAAACCTAATATCTGATTATATGTTGCTCCGTTATTATATGAGGTATGATATGACAATAACTATTTAAAGTGATGATACCAGCAAATTATGACTCTAAGATATACAAATTCTATTGAAAAGGGGTTTGGCTGAATCAACCAATCGATGAAAGGGGTTTGGCTGAATAAACCAATCAGTGTGACTGACTATCCGGCCAATAATGCCTTGTGTAAGGGTGGGGTGAATGCGGTTGTGCTAACGTTAATGATTGTGGTGTGTATTATCATGGTGGTAAGGTGATTAAGAACTAGGGAGTGTGCTGGAAAGGGGGTGATTTAACTTAAGTATTGATCGCTGACTGATCTGTGACTTATGGTATGATTATGATTAATAATAACGTTGATACTGGCTCAAAAGAGGGTGAATGTTGAGGTACAGCAATAATTTTACATTTGATGTAAACCATCTACTGAAACATAGTAGTACATCTCAGATGTTTGTATATGGCAAATTTATATGTTTTGCAATTATGTGTGATTATGCTCTGCAACACCATGACTTATTTTTTAGCAAAATCTGGGTATTAAAGGCACAGCTAGCTTATTTTAGGGATGTCTGTTTATTTTGTTTTATTATGGAATAATACAAAGATCATTTTAGTTAGTCTAGCCACTAAGTGTGCCAACTAATGGATTATGATCTGTATTATGAAAATTGTATTTATATTTCTCTTGTAAGGTGTATCCAGTCCACGGGTTCATCCATTACTTGTGGGATATTCTCCTTCCCAACAGGAAGCTGCAAGAGGACACCCACAGCAGAGCTGTCTATATAGCTCCTCCCCTAACTGCCACCCCCAGTCATTCTCTTGCAGCTCTCGACAAGATAGGAAGTATCAAGAGATATGTGGTGACTTAGTGTAGTTTTACCTTCAATCAAAAGTTTGTTATTTTTAAACGGTACCGGCGTTGTACTGTTTTACTCTCAGGCAGAAATTAGAAGAAGAATCTTGTTGATGATCTTAGCGGTTTGTAACTAAGGTCCATTGCTGTTCTCACGCATAACTGAAGAGTATGGGAAAGACTTCAGTTGGGGAAACGGTTTGCAGTTTACCTGCTTTGAGGTATGTTCAGTATATTTATTTCTAGAGAGATGATAAGATCTAGAAAATGCTGACAGAGCCTTGTATAATTGAGGTAAGCCTGATGCAGTGATTTAACAACGACTGGGATCATGCTTACAAAAAAGGGTAATATTCATGTTAATACTCATATTTCTTAGTGAAAAAACGTTTACATGTTATATAGAAAGAATGTTTTTTCTCTGAGGGTGATAAATCATTTTTTTGGGGCCTAGTTTCCACATGGCTAGTCAGATACTCCTAGGAGTATTTTCTTAAGGCCCTCTGACATCGAGTGCATGGTGGGAGGGGCCTATTTTCGTGCTCTAGATGCGCAGTTCATATTCAGACAGAGACATCCAGCTTCCCTAAAGGAGTCCTCTGGCATCTGAGGACCACTATAGAGGGCTTATTTCTTTCCTAAATTGTATTTGAGGGCAGGTAGGAGCCACAGCGGAGCTGTGGCAAGGTGTTTAACTGTTTATTAACGTTTTTTAACGTTTTTCAAATCCGGTTTGGGGCCTAAAGGGTTAATCATCCATTTGCAAGTGGGTGCAATGCTGCTTTAGTCCCTTATACACACTGTAAAAATTTGGAAGAGTTTACTACTTTTTATCACTGTTTTGCAGTTTATGTGATAGTTTTTTTCTCTTAAAGGCACAGTACCGTTTTTATTTAATTGCTGTTTCACATTTAATAAAGTGTTTTCCAAGCTTGCTGGTCTCATTACTAGTCTGTTAAACATGGCTGACATAGAGGAAACTCCTTGTTCAATATGTTTAGAAGCCATTGTGGAACCCCCTCTTAGAATGTGTACCAAATGTACTGAAATTTCTATAAATTATAAAGACCATATTATGGCATTTAAAGATTTAGCACCAGAGGTTTCTCAGACTGACAAAAGGGAGGTTATGCCATCTAGCTCTCCCCACGTGTCAGAACCTATAACTCCCGCTCAAGTGACGCCAAGTACATCTAGCGCGTCCAATGCGTTTACCTTACAAGACATGGCGGCAGTTATGACTAATACCCTCACAGAGGTATTGTCCAAACTGCCAGGGTTACAAGGAAAGCAAGACAGCTCTGGGGCTAGAACAAATACAGAGCTTTCTGACGCTTTAGTAGCTATGTCCGATATACCCTCACAATGCTCCGAAGCCGTGGCAAGGGAGTTGCTATCTGAGGGTGAGATTTCAGATTCAGGGAAAACGTTACTTCAGTCCGATTCTGAAATGACAGCCTTTAAATTTAAGCTTGAACACCTCTGCTTATTGCTCAGGGAGGTTTTAGCGACTCTGGATGACTGTGACCCCATTGTAGTTCCAGAGAAATTGTGTAAAATGGACAAATACTTTGCAGTGCCTGTTTACACTGATGTTTTTCCAGTCCCTAAGAGGTTTTCGGAAATTATTACTAAGGGATGGGGATAGACCAGGTGTTCCGTTCTCTCCCCCTCCTGCTTTTAAAAAGATGTTTCCCATAGATGTCGCTATACGGGACTCGTGGCAGACAGTCCCTAAGGTGGAGGGTGCTGTTTCTACCCTAGCTAAGCGTACAACTATCCCCATCGAGGACAGTTGTGCTTTCTTAGATCCTATGGATAAAAAATTGGAGGGTCTCCTTAAGAAAATTTTTATCCATCAAGGTTTTATTCTCCAGCCTCTTGCATGCATTGCCCCAGTTACTGCTGCAGTGGCTTTTTGGTTCGAGTCTCTTGAGGAGGCTCTACAGGTGGAGACCCCGTTAGATGATATTTTAGACAGGATTAAAGCTCTCAAGTTAGCTAATTTCTTTTTTTCTGGCGCCGTTTTTCATCTAACCAAACTAACGGCTAAGAATTCAGGTTTTGCCATTCTGGCGTGCAGGGCGCTATGCCTTAAGTCCTGGTCAGCAGACGTTACTTCAAAGTCTAAGCTTCTTAACATCCCGTTCAAAGGACAGACCCTATTTGGGCCGGGCCTGAAGGAGATCATTTCTGATATTACTGGAGGAAAAGGTCACGCCCTTCCTCAGGATAGGTCCAATAAATTAAGGACCAAACAGAATAATTTTCGTTCATTTCGAAACTTCAAGAGTGGCGCAGTTTCAGCTTCCTCTAATGCAAAACAAGAGGGAAATTTCGCCCAGTCCAAACCAGTCCGGAGACCGAACCAGGCTTGGAACAAGGGGAAGCAGGCCAAAAAACCTGCTGTGGCCTCTAAGACAGCATGAAGGAGTAGCCCCCGATCCGGGACCGGATCTAGTAGGGGCAGACTTGCTCTCTTCGCCCAGGCTTGGGCAAGAGATGTCCAGGATCCCTGGGCATTAGAGATTGTTTCCCAGGGATATCTTCTGGACTTCAAAGCTTCATCTCCAAAGGGGAGATTTCATCTCTCACAATTATCTGTAAACCAGATAAAGAGAGAGGCATTCTTACGTTGTGTTCAAGACCTACTGATTATGGGAGTGATCCACCCAGTTCCAAGGGAGGAACAGGGGCAGGGCTTCTATTCAAATCTGTTTATAGTTCCCAAAAAAGAGGAAACTTTCAGACCAATCTTGGATCTCAAGATCCTAAACAAATTTCTCAGAGTCCCATCCTTCAAGATGGAGACTATCCGAACCATCCTCCCTATGATCCAGGAGGGTCAATATATGACTACCGTGGACTTAAAGGATGCTTATCTCCACATTCCGATTCACAGAGATCATCATCAGTTCCTCAGGTTCGCCTTCTTAGACAGGCATTACCAGTTTGTGGCTCTTCCCTTCGGGTTAGCCACGGCACCAAGAAACTTTACGAAGGTTCTAGGGTCCCTACTGGCGGTTCTAAGGCCACGGGGCATAGCGGTGACTCCTTACCTAGACGACATTCTGATACAGGCGTCGACTTTTCAAATTGCCAAGTCCCATACGGACATTGTTCTGGCCTTTCTGAGGTCTCACGAGTGGAAGGTGAACGAAGAAAAGAGTTCTCTCTCCCCTCTCTCAAGAGCTTCCTTCCTAGGAACACTGATAGATTCAGTAGAAATGAAATTTTTTCTGACAGAGGTCAGGTTATCAAAGCTTCTAACTTCCTGCCGTGCTCTTCATTCCACTTCTCGGCCATCAGTGGCTCAGTGTATGGAAGTAATCGGCCTAATGGTAGCGGCAATGGACATAGTTCCGTTTGCCCGCCTACATCTCAGACCACTGCAACTTTGCATGCTCAATCAGTGGAATGGGGACTACACATATTTGTCCCCTCTGCTAAATCTGGATCAAGAGACCAGGGATTCTCTTCTCTGGTGGTTATCTCGGGTCCATCTGTCCAGGGGAATGAGTTTTCGCAGGCCAGAGTGGACTATAGTGACGACAGATGCCAGCCTTCTGGGCTGGGGCACAGTCTGGAACTCCCTGAAGGCTCAGGGTTCGTGGACTCAGGAGGAAGCCCTCCTTCCAATAAACATTCTGGAACTGAGAGCGATATTCAATGCTCTTCAGGCTTGGCCTCAACTAGCTGCGGTCAGGTTCATCAGATTTCAGTCGGACAATATCACGACTTTAGCCAACCATCAGGGGGGAACAAGAAGCCCCCTGGCAATGTTGGAGGTTTCAAAGATAATTCTATGGGCAGAGGTTCACTCTTGCCATCTCTCAGCTATCATATCCCAGGAGTAGAGAACTGGGAGGCGGATTTTCTAAGTCGGCAGACTTTTCATCCGGGGGAGTGGGAGCTCCATCCGGAGGTATTTGCCCAGCTGATTCAACTATGGGGCAAACCAGAACTGGATCTGATGGCGTCTCGTCAGAACACCAAGCTTCCTTGTTACGGGTCCAGGTCAAGGGATCCCCAGGCAGCGCTGATAGATGCTCTAGCAGTGCCCTGGTCCTTCAGCCTGGCTTATGTGTTCCCACCATTTCCTCTCCTCCCTCGTCTGATTGCCAAGATCAAGCAGGAGAGAGCTTCAGTGATTTTGATAGCATCTGCGTGGCCACGCAGGACTTGGTATGCAGATCTGGTGGACATGTCATCCTTTCCACCATGGACTCTGCCGCTGAGGCAGGACCTTCGACTCCAAGGTCCATTCAAACATCCAAATCTAATTTCTTTGCAGCTGACTGCTTGGAGATTGAATGCTTGATTTTATCAAAACGTGGTTTCTCCGAATCGGTCATTAATACCTTGATTCAGGCTCGAAAGCCTGTCACAAGGAAAATCTATCATAAGCTATGGTGTAAATATCTTCATTGGTGTGAATCCAAGGGTTACTCATGGAGTAAGGTCTGGATTCCTAGGATATTATCCTTTCTCCAAGAAGGATTGGAGAAAGGATTGTCAGCTAGTTCCTTAAAGGGATAGATTTCTGCTCTGTCTATTCTTCTGCAGGTTCAGGTGTTTTGTCAGGCTTTAGTTAGAATCAAGCCTGTGTTTAAACCTGTTGCTCCGCCATGGAGTTTAAATTTAGTTCTTAAAGTTCTTCAAGGGGTTCTGTTTGAACCTCTGCATTCCATAGATATCAAGCTTTTATCTTGGAAAGTTCTGTTTTTGGTAGCTATCTCTTCGGCTTGAAGAGTTTCAGAGTTATCTGCCTTACAGTGTGATTCCCCTTATCTGATTTTCCATGCAGATAAGGTAGTTTTGCGTACCAAACCTGGGTTTCTTCCTAAGGTGGTATCTAATAAGAATATCAATCAGGAGATTGTTGTTCCGTCACTGTGTCCTAATCCTTCTTCAAAGAAGGAACGTCTATTACACAATCTTGACGTGGTTTGTGCTTTAAAGTTTTATTTACAAGCTACTAAGGATTTTCGTCAAACATCTGCATTGTTTGTTGTCTACTCTGGACAGAGGAGAGGCCAAAAGGCTTCGTCATCTTCTCTTTCTTTTTGGCTGAGAAGCATAATCCGTTTAGTTTATGAGACTGCTGGCCAGCAGCCTCCTGAAAGAATTACAGCTCATTCCACTAGAGCGGTAGCTTCCACATGGGCTTTTAAAAATGAGGCCTCTCTTGAACAGATTTGTAAGGTGGCGACTTGGTCTTCGCTTCATACTTTTTCTAAATTCTACAAATTTGATACTTTTGCTTCCTCGGAGGCTATTTTTGGAAGAAAGGTCATGCAGACAGTGGTGCCTTCCATTTAAGTTCCTGCCTTGTCCCTCCCTTCCTCCGTGTCCTAAAGCTTTGGTATTGGTATCCCACAAGTAATGGATGAACCCGTGGACTGGATACACCTTACAAGAGAAAACAAAATTTATTCTTACCTGATAAATTTCTTTCTCTTGTGGTGTATCCAGTCCACGGCCCGCCCTGTCACTTTAAGGCAGGTGTTTTTTATTTTTAAACTACAGTCACCACTGCACCCTATAGTTTCCCCTTTTTTCTTGCTTGTCTTTGGTCGAATGACTGCGGGTGGCAGTTAGGGGAGGAGCTAAATAGACAGCTCTGCTGTGGGTGTCCTCTTGCAGCTTCCTGTTGGGAAGGAGAATATCCCACAAGTAATGGATGAACCCGTGGACTGGATACACCACAAGAGAAAGAAATTTATCAGGTAAGTATAAATTATGTTTTTTGGTATGGATTTATGACAGATAGAAAATCTCCTGAGAGCTGATATAATGACAATTGCACCTGTGTAATTGGGAAGGGGGAGGAATAAATTAGGGCCCTGGTAAGAGAGACATAAAAGTCAGAGCTTCCATTAGTTTAACAGATGCCTGATGAAACAGCTAGCACAGCTGAGAAACGCGTTGCAATCTGTTGTTCTAACTTGTTTTTAATAATTTGAGTAATGTAAATACCCATCTTTTTTTATAATTTGTTTTAATATTAAATAATAATAATATTATTATAATATTATAATAGAAGGCATCCTAGTGTTTTGTGTTTATTATCTACAGATATCTGGACTCTGGACACCCTGAGCCCCCACATCCCTTGGGGGATCAGTTCGCTGGGAAACTGAGAGATCTCAGTCTGTGTCAATTAGCAAATTGGTGCTGCTTATTTTGTGAGTATCTTTCTATTTCTAATCCAAGATTTTTGAATAAACTCGCAGTATTACACTAGGAGGCACCCTCTTGTTTTTGTGATCTCTCACAGATATCGTTTGAATAAAAAAAAACTGTTCTCCCTTACAGTAAAACCCCCCCACCCAATAAAACCCCCAAAATAAAAAAAAACCTAACACTAAAAATCCTAAACTACCCACTGTGGCATTCGTAGGGGCATTGCCCTTTAAAGGGCATTCAGCTCTTTTACTGCCCTTAAAGGGCATTCAGCTCTTACAATTGCCCATTAAATCCCTAATCTAAAAAAATAAAAAGCCTAAGTCTAACCCTAGATAGATACCCACGGTTCCTGAAGTCCGGCGGTAAAGTTTTCTTCCAAGCAGCGACCTCTTCTATCTTCATCCAGGACCACAGAACTGAAGACCAGCGACCGCGGAACTGATTTGAACAGCCAATAGGTTTTCAGTAGCTCTCATCCTGTTGGCTGATTTGAATTTGAAGAAACAAATCAGCCAATAGGAAGGCAAGGTATGCCATATTTAAACGCATAACTTGCATTCAATATTCAGTGTATGGCGGTGATACGTACGAAGAGGATCCTCCACGCTCCACAGTTGCCGGTCTTCAGTTCCGTGGTCCTAGATGAAGATAGAAGAGGTCGCCGCTTGGAAGAAGACTTCACTGCCGGACTTCAGGTACCGTGAGTAGGTACAGATAGAGGGGTTTTAACGTGTTGGGTTAGATTTCAGTAGGAAAAAGGTCTCAAAAAGCTCTTTTTTTCCTGTTTTACACCTAGTTGAACTGGGTGTAATTATTTTTAATGTATCGGCAGGTATTATTGGTATTATTTAATGATTTGCGGCTTCTGATATTTTGTATGGGACACAATAATGTTTTTGGCAGCCGGAGTCTGGTTGCCGAAATCGAGTTATAATGGGCCATTGGAAGCAGTCGGAAAAAAAAGCCCAGAGTAAGAAAAGTTGTTTAAAGATTAAGTAAGCTAAATCCTTAAAATCTATTGCCTAGATTACGAGTTCTGCTTTATCCTTAAAAAGCAGCGTTAAGGGGTCCTAACGCTGCTTTTTAATGCCCACTGGTATTACGAGTATGGCAGGTACAGGTGTACCGCTCACTTTTCTTCCGCGAATTTTGGCTACCGCAAATCCCCTTACGTTAATTGCGTATCCTATCTTTTTAATGGGATTTGACTAACGCCGGTATTACGAGTCTTGGAAGAAGTGAGCGGTACAGCTTCTACCTCCAAGACTACCGCATTTAAAAGTCAGTAGTTAAGAGTTTTATGGGCTACCGCCAGAACATAAAACTCAACTACAGTTCTACAAAGTACACTAACACCCATAAACTACCTATTAACCCCTAAACCGAGGCCCCCCCACATCGCAAACACTATAATAAAATTATTTAACCCCTAATCTGCCGACCGGACACCGCCACCACCTACATTATAGCTATGAACCCCTAATCTGCTGTCCCTAACATTGCCGACACCTATATTATATTTATTTACCCCTAATCTGCCCCCCCAATGTCGCCGCCACCTACCTACACTTATTAACCCCTAATCTGCCGACCGGGCATTGCCGCCACTATAACAAATGTATTAACCCCTAAACCGCCGCAATCCCGCCTCGCAAACACTATAATAAATTTTATTAACCCCTAATCTGCCCCCCAATGTCGCCGCCACCTACCTACCTACAATTATTAACCCCTAATCTGCCACCCCCAACGTCGCCGCTACTATAATAAAGTTATTAACCCCTAAACCTAAGTCTAACCCTAACACCCCCCTAAATTAAATATAATTTAAATAAAATGAAATAAATTTACTATAATTAAATAAATTATTCCTATTTAAAAATAAATACTTACCTATAAAATAAACCATAAGATAGCTACAATATAACTTATAGTTACATCATAGCAATTTTAGGATTTATATTTATTTTACAGGCAACTTTGTATTTATTTTAACTAGGTACAATAGCTATTAAATAGTTAATAACTATTTAATAGCTACCTAGTTAAAATAATTACAAAATTACCTGTAAAATAAATCCTAACCTAAATTACAAATACACCTAACACTACACTATCAATAAATTAATTAAATAAATTAACTACAATTATCTAAAATAAAATACAATTAAATAAACTAAACTACATTACAAAAAAAACAAACACTAATTTACAAAAAATAAAAAAATTGTACAAGAATTTTTAATCTAATTACACCTAATCTAAGCCCCCTACTAAAATAAAAAAGCCCCCCAAAATAATAAAATTCCCTACCCTATACTAAATTACAAAAGTAATCAGCTCTTTTACCAGCCCTTAAAATGGCTTTTTGCAGAGCATTGCCCAAAGTAATCAGCTCTTTTACCTGTAAAATAAAATACAAGACCCCCCCAACATTTACAACCCACCACCCACACACCCCTACTCTAAAACCCACCAGATCCCCCCTTAAAAAAACCTAACACTACCCCATTGAAGATCACCCTACCTTGAGCCGTGTTCACCCAGCCGAGCACCGATGGGCCAGAAGAGGACATCCGGAGCGGGAGAAGTCTTCATCCGATTGGGGCAGAAGAGGTCCTCCATCCAGCAGAAGTCTTCATCCAAGCGGCATCTTCTATCTTCATCCATCCGGCGCGGAGCGGGTCCATCTTCAAGACATCCGACGCGGAGCATCCTCTTTTTCCCGACGACTAATGATGAATGAAGGTTCCTTTAAATGACGTCATCCAAGATGGCGTCCCTCGAATTCCTATTGGCTGATAGAATTTTATCAGCCATTTGGAATTAAGGTAGGAAAAATCCGATTGGCTGATGTAATCAGTGATTGGATCAGTCAATAGAATTGACCTAGCATTCTATTGGCTGATCCAATCAGCCAATCGGAATTAAGGTAGGAAAAATCTGATTGGCTGATGTAATCAGCTGGATTGAGGACCTCTTCTGCCCCGATCGGATTAAGACTTCTGCCGCTCCGGATGTCCTCTTCTGGCCCATCGGTGCCCGGCTGGGTGAACACGGCTCAAGGTAGGGTGATCTGCAATGGGGTAGTGTTAGGTTTTTTTAAAGGGGGATCGGGTGGGTTTTAGAGTAGGGGTGTGTAGATGGTGGGTTGTAATGTTGGGGGGGTCTTGTATTTTATTTTACAGGTAAAACAGCTGAATACTTTGGGGCAATGCCCCGCAAAAAGCCCTTTTAAGGGCTGGTAAAAGAGCTGATTACTTTTGTAATTTAGTATAGGGTAGGGAATTTTATTATTTTGGGGGGCTTTTTTATTTTATTAGGGGGCTTAGATTAGGTGTAATTAGATTAAAATTCTTGTACACTTTTTTTTATTTTTTGTTATTTAGTGTTTGTTTTTTTTGTAATATAGTTTAGTTTATTTAATTGTATTTTAGTTTAGATAATTGTAGTTTATTTAATTAATTTATTGATAGTGTAGTGTTAGGTGTATTTGTAACTTAGGTTAGGATTTATTTTACAGTCCTAGAAGACAAAAAACGAGAGGCGCTCTTGGTGCAGCAAATTCCAAACAGATGCAAATTTTGAATACACAATATAACATGTACTCACAAGTGAAGTTGCACAAGCAGTGCAATATCGTGCAGGCCGAAACTTCTGAGCCGTTCGGCTGACTCGCAGTGGCTAAAGCATAAGTTTGTGCATGCGTGTGTATTGTCTGAAATGTTTGTGTTGTGTGAGATATGTGTATAGTGTGTGTGTATTGATTGTGTTTTATGTAAGTAATGTGTATGGTATATGTGATTAGTGTGTATGTGTGTGGTGTGTAATGTATGTGGTGTTTGTATAATGTGCATGTTTATACATTTGTGTATAGTATTATGGTGTGTGTAATGAGTATGGTGAATGTGTGTAGTGTGTATGTGTGATGGGTGTGTTTGTGTTGTGTGTGTGTGAATGATGTGTAGTGTTTGTGTTGTGTGTGCAATGTGTATAGTGTGCTTGTAATGTCAGTGATGCGTGTTGTGTAATGTCAGTGATGCGTGTTGTGTAATGTGTTTGGTGTATTTGTAGTGCATATGTGTGTGTAAGTGTATAATGTACAAGAAATGCTATAAAGCATGGTGGTTATAGACAATTATTGACACTTATTATTACCACTGCTTACTTTTTTTTGTTGCAATATGCTGATGGTTTTGTTTTTTTAAATATTTTTAGTTGCAATATGCTTATGTGTTTTTTTCATTTCTGATGTGTGTGGGTTTTTTTAAATAAATATTTTGTGCAATACGCTGAAGTGTTCTTTTTTAAATATTTTTGTTGCAATATGCTGATGTGTTTTTTTTTATATTTTTGTTGCATTATGCTGATGTGTTTGTTTTATATTTTTGTTGCATTATGCATGTTTTTTAAAATTATAATTTGTGTTTGTCATTCTGCTGATGCAGTGCTTGCTTGTAAACCATTTATGTTATTGTTATGACTGATGCTGCTATGTTATTGGTCATCTCTGATCTTAGTAGATGTGAGTGGTTATAACAAGTGCCGGGGCCTCAGGGAATGTGGGAAGCAGAGATAATTGTTACTGAATTTATGCTCACACATTATTACTAAAAGCTTCCAGCCCATGGTTCACCACAGCTAATACCTCTTTCAATGTACTCTGACCTAATACTCTGTGTTAGCAATATCTGAAAACTCTTTCTGAGCAATGGCTATGAATACTGGCCAAATACTCACTGTGAGCATTGCTTCTATAATACTGCATATACATTCCTTATGAGCACTACTGTGCATAGTCTGTGAGTATTTACTGTAAGCCTGCCTATGCACTATTTCTGAGCCCTCACTGTGAGCACTGCCTGAGCAATATTTCTAAACTCTCACTGTGAGAAATGCCTGTGCACTATTTATGAACTCTTGCTGTAAGCCAGAGGCGTAACTAAAAACCACAGGGCCCAGGTGCAAGAATCCAAAAAGTCCTGTCCCCCCCCCCCACCAAACAAAAATTGGAATTTTCTAAACTTCTTGTCACTCCCAAAACAAAATAATTAAATTATTCAATAACTGTTTATTGCATTCCTTATCTGTTTATTGCCAAAGCCCAACAAGAATAAACTATTAAAAAGTTTATTGCAGAAGCCACTAGGATCATATAACAGGAATGGGATTACAAGTTTATCTTAAAGGGACAGTATACACCAATTTTCATATAACTGCATGTAATAGACACTACTATAAACAATAATATGCACAATATAAAACTTTATAAAAACTTACTTAGAAGCTCCCAGTTTAGCACTGTTAAAAAGGTTAGCTGGAACACCCACTGAAAGTGGTCGATAGCAAAAGACACTCTCCACCTTCCTCTGCATTTGAAAAGACTTTACACAAACTTTGGTATTTGAAAGTCTGAAAATCAGTGCGATGTTATTTAAAAATAAGCAAAACTTATTTTAGAAAAAAAAAACCTGTATGGGCTATATAAATGGATCATCTACAAAATATTTATACAAAGAAAAATCTAGTGTATAATGTCCTTTTTAATAGAAAGGTCAAAAATGGGTGCACTTCAATTTGAAATATAAACTTTGTTGCAATATATTTTTATCAGCAAAAATACTTCTAGTAAACATTATTACTGTTTTTCTGCGGCATATGCACATATCCTGTGAGAGCCTGTGCATAAATATTCATACCCCATGCCTGCTCAGAGAGCTGGTGGTGTGTATTGTTTCTGAAGTCAAAATGTGTGTCATACAAGCCACTGTTGACTCTGAAAAGTTGTAATGTTTCAATATTGGTGCACGGCCCTCACAGCATATGTGCATATGCCACTGAAACCCAGTAAAACAGTAATTACTTTTACTAGAAGTATTTTTGATTATGGAAGTATATTGCCAAAAATGCTTCTATTTTTGACATTCACCCATGCACATTTATTTTTTTAGCTTTCTATCCCTTTATATTTATCCTACACAAAGTACTGTTATTGTTATGCATTGTAAAATATAATTTTGAAAAAAAAATTGGTAAAGAAAAATACTTGTTTGATAGCATAAAATTATGAGGGACAGAATGGTCAAATTTACGATTAGAACTTGGAGGAAACAGATAAATCTTAAAACAACATTAAGATAATTTTGCTCAACACAACTAATTAACAGCTAGATTACGAGTTTTGCGTTATGAGGGGTGCAGTGCTAACTTGCACGTTATTGTCACCGCTCACTTCCCTACAGCGCTGGTATTTCAGGTTTTTATAAACCCGGCGTTAAAAGACAAGAAGTGAGGTAGAGCAAAACTGTGCTCCATACTGCACTCCAATACTAGCGCTGCTTAAGTCAGCGGTGAGCTGGTTTTACGTGCTCGTGCACGATTTCCCCATAGACATCAATGGGGAGAGCCGGCTGAAAAAAAGTCTAACACCTGCAATAATGCAGCGTAAAGCTCAGTAACACAGCCCCATTGATTCCTATGGGGAAACAAATTTTATGTTTACACCTAACACCCTAAACCCAGAGTCTAAACACCCCTAATCTTACACTTATTAACCCCTAATCTGCCGCCCCCGACATCTCAGACACCTACATTAAACTTATTAACTCCTAATCTTCCACTCCGGACATTGCCACCACTATAATAAACATATTAACCCTTAAACCACCACACTCCCGCCTCACAAACACTAGTTAAATATTATTAACCCCTAATCTGCCACCCCTAACATCGCCGCCACCTACCTACATTTATTAACCCCTAATCTGCCACCCCCAACGTCGCCGCCACTATACTAAATTTATTAACCCCTAAACCTAAGTCTAATCCTAACACCCCCTAACTTAAATATAATTAAAATAAATCTAAATAAAACCTACTATTAATAACTAAATAATTCCTTTTTAAAACTAACACCTAGATTTAGAGTTTTGTCGGTAAAGACCCGCGTAGCTAACGCTGGTTTTTTTTCTCCAGCGCACCCTTAAGACAACGCTGGTATTGAGAGTTCTCTGAAGGGCTGCGTTAGGCTCCAAAAAGGGAGCGTAAAGGCATATTTACCGCCACTTCAACCCTCAATACCAGCGTTGCTTACGGTAGCGGCTAGCTGGAAAAACGTGCTTGTGCACGATTCCCCCATAGGAAACAATGGGGCAGTTTGGGCTGAAAAAAAAAAAACCTAACACCTGCAAAAAAGCAGCGTTAAGCTCGTAACGCAGCCCCATTGTTTCCTATGGGGAAACAGTTTCTAAGTCTACACCTAACACCCTAACATGTACCGCGAGTCTAAACAACCCTAACCTTACACTTATTAACCCCTAATCTGCCGCCCCTGCTATCGCTGACACCTGCATTACACAATTAACCCCTAATCTGCCGATCTGGACACTGCCGCAACCTACATTATACCTATGTACCCCTAATCTGCTGCCCCCAACATCGCCGACACCTAAATAATATTTATTAACCCCTAATCTGCCCCCCCCCAACATCGGCGCTACCTTACCTACACTTATTAACCCCTAATCTGCCGACCGGACCTCGCCGCTACTCTAATAAAGTTATTAACCCCTAAACGGCCGCACTCCTGCCTCACAAACCCTATAATAGTATTAACCCCTAATCTGCCCTCCCTAACATTGCCGCCACCTAACTTCAAGTATTAACCCCTAATCTGCCGACTGGACCTCGCCACTACTCTAATAAATGTATTAACCCCTAAAGCTAAGTCTAACCCTAACCCTAACACCCCCCTAAATTAAATATAATTTTAATCTAACTAAATAAATTAAATATTATTAACTAAAGTTTTCCTATTTAAAACTAAATACTGTAAAATAAACCCTAAACTATCTACAATATAAATAATAATTACATTGTATCTATTTTAGGATTTATATTTATTTTACAGGCAACTTTGTATCTATTTTAACTAGGTACAATAGCTATTAAATAGTTATTTACTATTTAATAGCTACCTAGTTAAAATAATTACAAAATTACCTGTAAAATAAATCCTAACCTAAATTACAATTAAACCTAACACTACACTATAATTAAATAAATTACCTACAATTACATACAATTAAATAAACTAAACTAAATTACAAAAAAAACCCCACTAAATTACAAAAAATAAAAAAAGATTACAACAATTTTAAGCTAATTACACCTACTCTAAGCCCCCTAATAAAATAACAAAGCCCCCCAAAATAAAAAAAATTCCCTACCCTAATCTAAATTACAAAAGTTAACAGCTCTATTACCAGCCCTTAAAAGGGCTTTTTGCGGGGCATACCCCAAAGTAATCAGCTCTTTTGCCTGTAAAAAAACACACAATACCGCCCCCCAACATTACAACCCACCACCCACATACCCCTACTCTAACCCAAACCCCACTTAAATAAACCTAACACTACCCCCCTGAATGGGGGGGGTAAGCTATACGGGAGAGTGACGTCATCCAAGATGGCTTCCCTCAAATTCCGATTGGCTGATAGGATTCTATCAGCCAATCGGAATTAAGGTAGGAAAAATCTGAATGGCTGATTGAATCAGCCAATCAGATTCAAGTTCAATCGGTTTGGCTGGGGGCGCTCCGCGCCGGATGGATGAAGATAGAAGATGCCATCTGGGTGAATACTTCTGCCCATCTGGAGGACCACTTCTCCCGGCTTGGACGAAGACTTCTCCCGTCTTCATTGAGGACTTCTTGCCGCTTCGTTGAGGACTTCTCCCGTCTTCATTGAGGACTTCTCCTGGCTTCGTTGATGATGGATGTCCAGTCTTCAAAACTGTAAGTGGATCTTTGGAAGTTAGTGTTAGTTAGTTTTTTAAAGGGTTTATTGGGTGGGTTTTATTTTTTGGGTAGGGCTTTGGGCTGCAAAAGAGCTAAATGCCCTTTTAAGGGCAATGCCCATCCAAATGCCCTTTTCAGGGCAATGGGGAGCTTAGGTTTTTTTAGTTAGATTTTTATTTGGGGGGTTGGTTGTGTGGGTGGTGGATTTTACTTTTGGGGGTTGTTTGTATTTTGTTACAGGTAAAAGAGCTGATTTCTTTGGGGCAATGCCCCACAAAAGGTCCTTTTAAGGGCTATTGGTAGTTAAGTTTAGGCTAGGTTTTTTTTATTTTGGGTGGGATTTTTTTTATTTTGATAGGGCTATTAGATTATGTGCAATTAGTTTAAATATCTTGTAATTTGTTTTTTATTTTGTGTAATTTAGTGTTTGTTTTTTTTGTAATTTAGATAATTGCATTTAATTTAGTTAATTGTATTTAATTTAGGTAATTTATTTAATTGTAGTGTAAGGTTAGGTGTTAGTGTAAGGCAGGTTAGGTTTTATTTTACAGGTAAATTTGTATTTATTTTAGCTAGGTAGTTAGTAAATAGTTAATAACTATTTAGTAACTATTCCACCTAGTTAAAATAAATTCAAACTTGCCTGTAAAATAAAAATAAAACCTAAGCTAGCTACAATGTAACTATTAGTTATATTGTAGCTAGCTTAGGGTTTATTTTATAGGTTAGTATTTAGTTTTAAATAGGAATTATTTAGTTATTAATAGTAGGTTTGATTTAGATTTATTTTAATTATATTTAAGTTAGTGGGTGTCAGGGTTAGACTTAGGGTTAGGTTTAGTGGTTAATAATTTTAGTATAGTGGCGGCAACGTTGGGGTGAAAAGATTAGGGGTTAATAAGTGTAGGTAGGTGGCGGCGATGTTAGGGACGGCAGATTAAGGGTTAATAATATTTAACTAGTGTTTGTGATGCGGGAGTGCGGCGGTTAAAGGGTTATTATGTTTATTATAGTGGTGGCGATGTCAGGAGCGGCAGATTAGGGGTTAATAACTTTATTATAGTGTTTGCGATATGGGATGGCCTAGGTTTAGGGGTTAATAGGTAGTTTATGGGTGTTAGTGTACTTTTTAGCACTTTAGTTATGAGTTTTATGTTACAGCTTTGTAGCGTAAAACTCATAACTACTGACTTTAGAATGCGTTACGGATCTTGGCGGTATAGGGTGTACCGCTCACTTTTTGGCCTCCAAGGAAAAGCTTGTAATATCGGCGCTATGAAAATCCGATTGAAAAAAAACTTTACGCAATTCGCGTAAGTTGATTTGCATTATGGCCAAAAAAGTGTGCTGTGCCCCTAAACCTGCAAGACTCGTAATAGCGTAGGTAGTGAAAAAGCAGCGTAAATAACCTGATAATGCTGCTTTTTCACCATAACGCAAAACTCGTAATCTAGTCGTAAATAAATTAAGCATAGTTATTTAGAAACACATAATGATGTTATTGCAGCTATTTACATTAATATTGAAACTGGCTAGAAATGCATATATTGCAGAACTAAAACTGACTAAACAATAGAAAACAATCACATAGATTACAAGTTGTGCGTTCGTGTTTTAACAATGAAAAAATGGTAATTTCAGCAATAAAACAGCCATTACAAGTCTTGTCGGTATAGCTGTACCGCAAGCCTTTTAGCCTGTAACGCAACATCAGTCCTGCACTCGTAAAAATTACGTTTTTTTATGGGACTTCCATAGCACAGCCATTACGAGTTTTGCAGTAAGGCTAAAAAGCTTGCGTTACACCCTATACCGACAAGATCCATTTCGCAATCTGAGAGCAGTAGTTATGAGTTTTACGCAAAAAAACTATTACATAAAAATCAAAACTAAAGTGTTACAAAGTACACTAACACCCATAAACTACCTATTAAACCCTAAACCGAGGCCCTTCCGCATTGCAAACACTATATTAAATTTATTAACCTCTAATCTGCCGCTCCCGACATCGCCGTCACTAATAAAATGTATTAACCCCTATTCTGCTGCACCCTGATATCGTCACCACTATAATAAAGTTATTAACCCCTTAAACGCCGCCCTCCCACATCGCAAACACTATTTAAATATTTTTAACACCTTATCTGCCGTCCGCCTACATCGCCCCCCACTATACTAAAGATATTAACCCCTAATTACGCTGCCACTATAATAAACCTATTAACCCCTAAACCAAAAGCCCCCACAACGAAATATACTAAGTAAACCTATTAACCCCTAAACTGAAAGCCCCCCCACATCGCAATAAACTAATTTAAACTAGTAACCCCTAAACCTAACGCCCCCCCTAACTTTAGATTAAAATTAAAATTTCCCTTTCTTAAATTAAATCGTACCTGTAAAATTAAAAAAAACTAAGTTTAAACTAACAATTAAACTAATATAATTATTAAACTAAAATGAAACTAATTACCAATTAAACTATATTACACATTAATAAAATCCTAACACTACTATAAAAATTGCAAACTATTTAATTACAAAAAATAAAAAAGACTAAATTACGAAAAATAACAAACAAAATTATCAAAAATAAAAAAGAATTACACCTAATCTAATAGCCCTATAAAAAAAAAAGTCCACCCAAAATAAAAAAAACCCTAGCCTACAATAAACTACCAATAGCCCTTAAAAAGGCCTTTTGTTACACATTGCACTAGTATCAGTAGGCCATTTTACAAGGCATAACATTATATATTGCATGTTGTTTGTACTACATTATTATTATTTTTATATATTGATGTCATATATGGCCCATATGTTAATCCCATGTTATCCACAAATTATCATTCCCTGCGTGGAGAATGGTGATCTAGATAGTATTAGCACTCATATCCCATATGGCTTATTAGCTCATAACAGGTTTAGTCATTTTTTTTAACATTTCATACTTGCTGAGGAACCACCATTAGGTATTTAATTAAGACACTTTTATTATAGCATTATAGTACTCATGGAAGACATAAGGTTTTAGTCTCTAGCATTGAGATGCCTACTTAACGAGTTCTTCCACTAAATTATCCTATATAAAGTAGCACCAGGTAGTATCATATTAGCACTATGCATAATGGGATGGGTGTAGATTTCTATATGTTTTGACTCCAATGGGATTAATTGGTTTACCGAAACAGTACTTATCTCCAGTCTGGGATATGGAGCTAGAGATGAACATATTGTATGCAAGATATTGCCATAACAACCCTATAGGATCTAGCCTCTTCACTAACTATACTTATATACAGGTGTTTCTAATAGCTAGTTTAACTATTTTTAATGACTAAGTAATTGCTTATGGTTATAATATGTATTCTCTGCATCCCTCATTAACATATTTATATTATGTGCTCTATTTTCATCTCATTTAGGTGAGACAATTCTAATCCCTCACAGGAGGTTGCTAATTCAATACTTTAACCCATATATCGCCATGAGCTTAAGTTTATACAAAGCTTTCACACGGTTAGCCAAGGTATTTCCATAATTTGGTTCCCACCCATCCATGCGATGCCCATATTTTCTGCTATGTTATGGTTATAGGTAGTGTGTATTACATGGGTTAGTGAACATCATCTTCTCCATGGTCGTATAGAGACAGTCCGTATTACTTCTTGATAGTCATGTTATTTTCATCTATCACCTCCATCTGACCCCTCTCCTCCCTTTCCCGCCGGCATTTATTACCTGCAGGTCATACCCCTACTCCTTTTACCCACATTGCCTATAGCTGGCATCTCCCCAGGAGAGGGGCTCATGTAACAGTCCTCTACTCTCCATATATATAAATATCTCCCCCTGTTCGTATCCGTTATAGGAAACTACCCTTACTTTTACATACCCTAGCTTAAGGTTACTCATGGGGTAAATAGAGGATATCTCCACTAAAGTGTACTTGAAAACCCTGAGATCCAATTGCATTTACAAACTCGACTTGCTAACTGGCTCCGCCCTCCACTCCCCCCTACTCTATTTTGAGCAGCTCTCGCCCGCTGCATTCCCCCTCCCCATAAAACTATAGAGCTAACTCCTCCCTGGCCCTAATCTTATCTGAATGGATATCCTTATTTACTTTTTATATGGCACTGAGAGGACCATTTTTGTTTATATTACATATATGTTATTCTATTATAAAACTGAAGTCTCCCTATAGATAGCCCAAATTTTGTAATAACGCTTGAGATATATAGATACACAATGCTTTCTCTACATGGATTTCTCTGCCATACCTTTCTAATTATACTATGTATACACTTATCTGTAAATGTTTTGGGGCATACCCTATATGTTGTATTTGTTTATGACTTCAATAAAAATAGTTATTATTTTTTTTTTTTAAAAGGGCCTTTTGTAGGGCATTGCCCTAAGTTAAACAGCTCTTTTACCTTTAAAAAAATACAAAGCCCCCCCCCAACAGTAAAACCCCCCACCCAACCAACCCCCCAAAGTAAAAAAACCTAACTCTAACAATAGGATGAGAGCTACTGAAATCCTATTGGCTGTTCAAATCAGCCAATAGGATGAGAGCAACTGAAATTATATATGGCTGATTTGAACAGCCAATAGGATTTCAGTAGCTCTCATTCTATTGGCTGATTTGAATTTCCAAAATCAAATCAGCCAATAGGAATGCAAGGGACGCCATTTTGATTTGCGTACCTTGCATTGAAGATTCAGTATACATCGGTGACCGTATGAAGAGGATGCTCCGTGATAGATGTCTTCAGGATGGACCCTCTCTGCACCGCCGGGAAGAAGATAGAAGACGCCGTCGGGATGAAGATAGAATATGCCACCTGGATGAAGATGGAGCCGCCTGCCGTCTGGATGAAAATGGAGCTGCCTGCTGCCTTGATGAAGATGGAGCCGTCGGGATGAAGATCATTCAAGCGGGACTTCAGCAACTGTAAGTGGATCTTCGGGGGTTAGTGTTAGGATTTTTTTTTTTTTTAAGGTTTTTTTGGGTGTTTTTTTTTTAGTTTAGGGTTTTGGCTTTTCGTTAAGAGTTAAATGCCCTTTCCAGGGCAATGCAAAAAGCTAAATGCCCTTTTAAGGGCAATGCCCATACAAATGCCCTTTTCAGGGCAATGGGTAGCTTAGTTTTTTTTAGATATTTTATTTTATATTGTGGGTTTGGGGGTGGTAGGCTTGTAATGTTAGTGGGTCTTTGTAATTTTTCTTTCAGGTAAAAGAGCTGTTTAACTTAGGGCAATGCCCTACAAAAGGTCCTTTTAAGGACTATTGATAGTTTATTCTAGTTTCGGTCTTTTATTTTGGGGTGTTTTTTTTTAAATGGGTATTAGAATAGGAATAATTTTTAATATTTTTGATAATTTGTATTTTATTTTGTGTAATGTTTCATAAAAGAGCTGAATGGGGCAGAAAAAAGAGCTAAATGCCCCTTTTAAGGGCAATGCCCGTACAAATGCCCCTTTCTTTCATGTAATTAGCAAGAGTCCATGAGCTAGTGACGTATGGGATATACATTCCTACCAGGAGGGGCAAAGTTTCCCAAACCTCAAAATGCCTATAAATACACCCCTCACCACACCCACAAATCAGTTTTACAAACTTTGCCTCCTATGGAGGTGGTGAAGTAAGTTTGTGCTAGATTCTACGTTGATATGCGCTCCGCAGCAGGTTGGAGCCCGGTTTTCCTCTCAGCGTGCAGTGAATGTCAGAGGGATGTGAGGAGAGTATTGCCTGTTTGAATTCAATGATCTCCTTCTACGGGGTCTATTTCATAGGTTCTCTGTTATCGGTCGTAGAGATTCATCTCTTACCTCCCTTTTCAGATCGACGATATACTCTTATATATATACCATTACCTCTGCTGATTTTCGTTTCAGTACTGGTTTGGCTTTCTACAAACATGTAGATGAGTGTCCTGGGGTAAGTAAGTCTTATTTTCTGTGACACTCTAAGCTATGGTTGGGCACTTTTTTATTAAAGTTCTAAATATATGTATTCAAACATTTATTTGCCTTGACTCAGGATGTTCAACATTCCTTATTTTCAGACAGTCAGTTTCATATTTGGGATAATGCATTTGAATCAATCATTTTTCTTACCTTAAAAATTTGACTTTTTTTCCCTGTGGGCTGTTAGGCTCGCGGGGGCTGAAAATGCTTCATTTTATTGCGTCATTCTTGGCGCAGACTTTTTTGGCGCAAAAAATCTTTTCTGTTTCCGGCGTCATACGTGTCGCCGGAAGTTGCGTCATTTTTTGACGTTCTTTTGCGCCAAAAATGTCGGCGTTCCGGATGTGGCGTCATTTTTGGCGCCAAAAGCATTTAGGCGCCAAATAATGTGGGCGTCTTATTTGGCGCTAAAAAAAAAAAAAAATATGGGCGTCGTTTTTGTCTCCACATTATTTAAGTCTCATTTCTCATTGCTTCTGGTTGCTAGAAGCTTGTTCCTTGGCATTTTTTCCCATTCCTGAAACTGTCATTTAAGGAATTTGATCAATTTTGCTTTATATGTTGTTTTTTCTCTTACATATTACAAGATGTCTCACGTTGCATCTGAGTCAGAAGATACTTCAGGAAAATCGCTGTCTGGTGCTAGAACTACCAAAGCTAAGTGTATCTGCTGTAAACTTTTGGTTGCTGTTCCTCCAGCTGTTGTTTGTATTAATTGTCATGACAAACTTGTTAATGCAGATAATATTTCCTTTAGTAAAGTACCATTACCTGTTGCAGTTCCATCAACATCTAATGTTCAGAGTGTTCCTGATAACATAAGAGATTTTGTTTGTGAATCCATCAAGAAGGCTATGTCTGTTATTCCTCCTTCTAGTAAACATAAAAAATCTTTTAAAACTTCTCTTTATGCAGATGAATTTTTAAATGAACATCATCATTCTGATTCTAATGACTCTTCTGGTTCAGAGGATTCTGTCTCAGAGGTTGATACTGATAAATCTTCATATTTATTTAAAATGGAATTTATTCGTTCTTTACTTAAAGAAGTATTAATTGCTTTAGAAATTGAGGATTCTGGTCCTCTTGATACTAAATCTAAACGTTTAGATAAGGTCTTTAAATCTCCTGTGGTTATTTCAGAAGTTTTTCCTGTTCCTGGTGCTATTTCTGAAGTAATTTCCAGAGAGTGGAATAATTTGGGTAATTCATTTACTCCTTCTAAACATTTTAAGCAATTATATCCTGTGCCGTCTGACAGATTAGAATTTTGGGACAAAATCCCTAAAGTTGATGGGGCTATTTCTACCCTTGCTAAACGTACTACTATTCCTACGGCAGATGGTACTTCGTTTAAAGATCCTTTAGATAGGAAAATTGAATCCTTTCTAAGAAAAGCTTATCAGTGTTCAGGTAATCTTCTTAGACCTGCAATATCATTGGCTGATGTTGCTGCAGCTTCAACTTTTTGGTTGGAAACTTTAGCGCAACAAGTAACAGATCATGATTCTCATAATATTATTATTCTTCTTCAACATGCTAATAATTTTATCTGTGATGCCATTTTTTATATTATCAGAGTTGATGTCCGGTTTATGTCTCTAGCTATTTTAGCTAGAAGAGCTTTATGGCTTAAAACTTGGAATGCTGATATGTCTTCTAAATCAACTCTACTTTCCCTTTCTTTCCAGGGTAACAAATTATTTGGTTCTCAGTTGGATTCTATTATCTCAACTGTTACTGGTGGGAAAGGAACTTTTTTACCACAGGATAAAAAATCTAAGGGTAAAAACAGGGCTAATAATCGTTTTCGTTCCTTTCGTTTCAACAAAGAACAAAAGCCTGATCCTTCATCCTCAGGAGCAGTTTCAGTTTGGAAACCATCTCCAGTCTGGAATAAATCTAAGCCTTCTAGAAAAGCAAAGCCAGCTTCTAAGTCCACATGAAGGTGCGGCCCTCATTCCAGCTCAGCTGGTAGGGGGCAGGTTACGTTTTTTCAAAGAAATTTGGATCAATTCTGTTCACAATCTTTGGATTCAGAACATCGTTTCAGAAGGGTACAGAATTGGTTTCAAGATAAGACCTCCTGCAAAGAGATTTTTTCTTTCCCGTGTCCCAGTAAATCCAGTGAAAGCTCAAGCATTTCTGAAATGTGTTTCAGATCTAGAGTTGGCTGGAGTAATTATGCCAGTTCCAGTTCTGGAACAGGGGCTGGGGTTTTATTCAAATCTCTTCATTGTACCAAAGAAGGAGAATTCCTTCAGACCAGTTCTGGATCTAAAAATATTGAATCGTTATGTAAGGATACCAACATTCAAAATGGTAACTGTAAGGACTATCTTGCCTTTTGTTCAGCAAAGGCATTATATGTCCACAATAGATTTACAGGATGCATATCTGCATATTCCGATTCATCCAGATCACTATCAGTTCCTGAGATTCTCTTTCCTGGACAAGCATTACCAATTTGTGGCTCTGCCGTTTGGCCTAGCTACAGCTCCAAGAATTTTTACAAAGGTTCTCGGTGCCCTTCTGTCTGTAATCAGAGAACAGGGTATTGTGGTATTTCCTTATTTGGACGATATCTTGGTACTTGCTCAGTCTTTACATTTAGCAGAATCTCATACGAATCGACTTGTGTTGTTTCTTCAAGATCATGGTTGGAGGATCAATTCACTAAAAAGTTCATTGATTCCTCAGACAAGGGTAACCTTTCTGGGTTTCCAGATAGATTCAGTGTCCATGACTCTGTCTTTGACAGACAAGAGACGTCTAAAATTGATTTCAGCTTGTCGAAACCTTCAGTCACAATCATTCCCTTCGGTAGCCTTATGCATGGAAATTCTAGGTCTTATGACTGCTGCATCGGACGCGATCCCCTTTGCTCGTTTTCACATGCGACCTCTTCAGCTCTGTATGCTGAATCAATGGTGCAGGGATTACACAAAGATATCTCAATTAATATCTTTAAAACCGATTGTACGACACTCTCTGACGTGGTGGACAGATCACCATCGTTTAATTCAGGGGGCTTCTTTTGTTCTTCCGACCTGGACTGTAATTTCAACAGATGCAAGTCTTACAGGTTGGGGAGCTGTGTGGGGATCTCTGACGGCACAAGGAGTTTGGGAATCTCAGGAGGTGAGATTACCGATCAATATTTTGGAACTCCGTGCAATTTTCAGAGCTCTTCAGTCTTGGCCTCTTCTGAAGAGAGAATCGTTCATTTGTTTTCAGACAGACAATGTCACAACTGTGGCATACATCAATCATCAAGGAGGGACTCACAGTCCTCTGGCTATGAAAGAAGTATCTCGAATTCTGGTTTGGGCGGAATCCAGCTCCTGTTTAATCTCTGCGGTTCATATCCCAGGTATAGACAATTGGGAAGCGGATTATCTCAGTCGCCAAACGTTGCATCCGGGCGAATGGTCTCTTCACCCAGAGGTATTTCTTCAGGTTGTTCAAATGTGGGAACTTCCAGAAATAGATCTGATGGCGTCTCATCTAAACAAGAGACTTCCCAGGTATCTGTCCAGATCCCGGGATCCTCAGGCGGAGGCAGTGGATGCATTATCACTTCCTTGGAAGTATCATCCTGCCTATATCTTTCCGCCTCTAGTTCTTCTTCCAAGAGTAATCTCCAAGGTTCTGAAGGAATGCTCGTTTGTTCTGCTGGTAGCTCCGGCATGGCCTCACAGGTTTTGGTATGCGGATCTTGTCCGGATGGCCTCTTGCCAACCGTGGACTCTTCCGTTAAGACAAGACCTTCTGTCGCAAGGTCCTTTTTTCCATCAGGATCTCAAATCCTTAAATTTAAAGGTATGGAGATTGAACGCTTGATTCTTGGTCAAAGAGGTTTCTCTGACTCTGTGATTAATACTATGTTACAGGCTCGTAAATCTGTATCTAGAGAGATATATTATAGAGTCTGGAAGACTTATATTTCTTGGTGTCTTTCTCATCATTTTTCTTGGCATTCTTTTAGAATACCGAGAATTTTACAGTTTCTTCAGGATGGTTTAGATAAAGGATTGTCCGCAAGTTCCTTGAAAGGACAAATCTCTGCTCTTTCTGTTCTTTTTCACAGAAAGATTGCTAATCTTCCTGATATTCATTGTTTTGTACAAGCTTTGGTTCGTATAAAACCTGTCATTAAGTCAATTTCTCCTCCTTGGAGTTTGAATTTGGTTCTGGGGGCTCTTCAAGCTCCTCCTTTTGAACCCATGCATTCATTGGACATTAAATTTCTTTCTTGGAAAGTTTTGTTCCTTTTGGCGATCTCTTCTGCCAGAAGAGTCTCTGAATTATCTGCTCTTTCTTGTGAGTCTCCTTTTCTGATTTTTCATCTGGATAAGGCAGTGTTGCGAACTTCTTTTCAATTTTTACCTAAGGTTGTGAATTCCAACAACATTAGTAGAGAAATTGTGGTTCCTTCATTATGTCCTAATCCTAAGAATTCTAAGGAGAAATCGTTGCATTCTTTGGATGTTGTTAGAGCTTTGAAATATTATGTTGAAGCTACTAAGTCTTTCCGAAAGACTTCTAGTCTATTTGTTATCTTTTCCGGTTCTAGAAAAGGCCAGAAAGCTTCTGCCATTTCTTTGGCATCTTGGTTGAAATCTTTAATTCATCAAGCCTATGTCGAGTCGGGTAAAATTCCGCCTCAACGGATTACAGCTCATTCTACTAGGTCAGTTTCTACTTCCTGGGCGTTTAGGAATGAAGCTTCGGTTGATCAGATTTGCAAAGCAGCAACTTGGTCCTCTTTGCATACTTTTACTAAATTCTACCATTTTGATGTGTTTTCTTCTTCTGAAGCAGTTTTTGGTAGAAAAGTACTTCAGGCAGCGGTTTCAGTTTGAATTTTCTGCTTATGTTTTCATTAAACTTTATTTTAGGTGTGGATTATTTTCAGCAGGAATTGGCTGTCTTTATTTTATCCCTCCCTCTCTAGTGACTCTTGCGTGGAAAGATCCACATCTTGGGTAGTCATTATCCCATACGTCACTAGCTCATGGACTCTTGCTAATTACATGAAAGAAAACATAATTTATGTAAGAACTTACCTGATAAATTCATTTCTTTCATATTAGCAAGAGTCCATGAGGCCCACCCTTTTTTGTGGTGGTTATGATTTTTTTGTATAAAGCACAATTATTCCAATTCCTTATTTTATATGCTTTCGCACTTTTTTCTTATCACCCCACTTCTTGGCTATTCGTTAAACTGATTTGTGGGTGTGGTGAGGGGTGTATTTATAGGCATTTTGAGGTTTGGGAAACTTTGCCCCTCCTGGTAGGAATGTATATCCCATACGTCACTAGCTCATGGACTCTTGCTAATATGAAAGAAATGAATTTATCAGGTAAGTTCTTACATAAATTATGTTTTTAGGGCAATGGGTAGATTAGGTTTTACTTTATTTTTATTTTGGAGGTGGTGGTTTGTATATTGTTAGAGGTTGTTTGTTTTGTTTTGTAGCAAAAGAGCTGTTAACTTTACTGCAATGCCCTACAAAAGGCCCTTTTAAGAACCCTTGGTAGTTTATTATAGATTAGGGTTTTTAATTTTAGGGTGTTTTTTTTAAACAGGTTATTAGAATAGGAATAATTTTTATTGTTTTGGGTAATTTTGTTTGTTATTTTTTGTAATGGTAATTTTTTTTATTTTTTGTAATTTTAGTGTTTTTTATTTTTTGTAATGTTAGTTTTTAGTGTAAGGCAGCTTAGGTTTTATTTCACAGGTAAGTTTGTATTTATTTTAACAAGGTAGTTAGTAAATAGTTAATAACTATTTACTAACTAGACTACCTAGTTAAAATAAATACAAACTTACCTGTGAAATAAAAATAAAACCTAAGCTAGCTACAATATAACTATTAGTTATATTGTAGCTAGCTTAGGTTTTATTTCACAGGTAAGTATATATTTAGTTTTAAATAGGTATTACTTAGTTAATAATTGTAACTTTAATTTAGCTGTATTTTAATTGTGTTAAAGTTAGGGGGTGTTAGGGTTTGGGTTACGTTAGGGTAAAGTTAGGTTTAGGCGTTAATAAATTAATTTAGGTTGTTGCAATGTGGGGGGCTGGTGCCTTAGGGGTTAATAGGTTTATCTAGTGGTAGTGATGTGGGAGGCCAGAGGTTTAGGGGTTAATAACTTTATTTAGTGGCGGAAACGTCGGGGAGCGGCAGAATAGGGGTTAATAGTTTTATTATAGTGTGGGCTATGTTGGGGTGCGAGGCAATAGGGGTTAATAATGTTATTATAGTGGCGGCGATATCGGGAGTGGCAGATTAGGGGTTTAATAGCTTCATTTAGGTGGCAGCGATATCGGGAGTGGCAGATTAGGGAGTTAATAACATTATGTTGGTGTCGGGGGCAGCAGATTAGGGGTGTTTAAGACTTAGGGTTTATGTTAGGGTGTTAGGTATAAATTTAACTTTTTTCCCTATAGACATCAATGGGGCTGCGTTACGGAGCTTTTCATTCCACGCTTCAGGTGTTTTCAGATTTTTTCTGACATCTCCTCCCCATTGATGTCTATGGGGAAAGCGTGCACAAGCACGTTAAAACAGCTCTTGTATTTTGTGCGGTATGGAGCTTAAAACCACCATCTCGCACTGCGCTATAGAGGGTTAAATAACGCAACTTTCGTTGCATTCAGTAAATTCCCTATAGCGCACTTAACTCATAATCTACCTGAATGTTCTCCATTGGTGGACAGAGACAAGCCACCACATCCATCAAAGCATTTTTGTGCAATTTCAGATTGTAGCTTCAGTGTGGTAGTAGTTGTATGGTGGGGTCAGGGATCCATAAAAACACATTTTTTTTAGCAATATGCAGCAGTTTATTTATGATTATTTGACAATGCTGTATAAATTCTATATTTAAAGCTATGCAGAAATATTTCCTCCTCAATACAAAAATGGTAGGTGCCCTTTTGGCAGATATGAGCTTTTTTTATTATTAATATATATATATATATATATATATATTAATTACATTTCAGTTTACTGCCCCTTTATGCAAGGACTTTCCAGATGCAAGGAGTCATTTTATCTAAGATTTTTACATCTGCATAAAATGATATACTCTCAGACTAAGATTGCTCAGTGTTTCAAATGAGACAGGTTAACTTAACACTGTTCAGCTTACACTACAGGTCTTGTATTTTGTGCAGTATGGAGCTTAAAACCACCATCTCACACTGCGCTATAGAGGGTTAAATAATGCAACTTTTGTTGCATTCAGTAAATTCCCTATAGCACACATAACTCATAATCTACCTGAATGTTCTCCATTGGTGGACAGAGACAAGCCACCACAACCATCAAAGCATTTTTGTGCAATTTCAGATTGTAGCTTCAGTGTGGTAGTAGTTGTATGGTGGGGCCAGGGATCCATAAAAACACCTTTTTTTAGCGATATGCAGTAGTGTATTTATGATTATTTGACAATGCTGTATAAATTCTATATTTAAAGCCATTCAGAAATATTTCCTCCTCAATTCACAAATGGTAGGTGCCCTTTTGGCAGATATGAGCTTTTTTTATTATTAATATATATATTTTAATTACATTTCAGTTTACTGCCCCTTTATGCAAGGACTTTCCAGATGCAAGGAGTCATTTTATCTAAGATTTTTACATCTGCATAAAATGATATACTCTCAGACTAAGATTGCTCAGTGTTTCAAATGAGACAGGTTAACTTAACACTGTTCAGTTTACACTACAGCTGACTTAATTTTGAAATACATACAAACAAGCCTAAATCCTGCATTTAACCAGATCTAATGGTATGAGACTGAGTACCACAGCTTATGGTTCCACCAAGACCATATAGAGTTCAGCATTTTCAAAATCCATAAGTACAACTGACAGATGGGAACATTTGTACACCATATTTGAAGTGGTGCTCTTGGTTGGGGAAAATGGGGAAAAAAAAACAAACATATGTCAACCTTTCAAAAGTACTTTTCTTCATCTAGTCATCTACCCATATCATTAATGTACAATTTTGAATTCACAGAATTATTTTTGTTTGCACATTTACAAATATAATTTTTTTTAAAGTGATCTCTTAATTTCTGCATTTTTTTTATCATGCATGTCACACACTGTTGATTCAGGGGATGCAATGTGCAGAAATTTTACCTCCTGTGAGTGTTTCTGTGGGTGTCTGTGTTTATGTCTTAGTGGTTTTGTTTGTGTCTCTATGAGTGTGTATGTATTTTTTTCTGTGGGTCTCTCTGTGAGGGTGGGTGTGTATGTCTTTGTGCATTTTCTGTAAATGTCTGTGAGGGTGTGTGTGTATGTCTTTGTGCTTTTTCTATGGGTGACTCTGTGAGGGTGTGTGTATGTATGTTTTTGTGTATTTTCTCTGGATGCCTCTGTGAGGGTAGGTGTGTATGTCTTTGTGTGTTTTCTGTGGATGTCTCTGTGAGGGCGGGTGTATGTATGTATATATGTCTGTTTTCTGTGGGTGTCTCTGTGAGGGTGTGTGTATGTCTGTGCATATTCTGTGGGTGTCTCTGTGAGAGTGTGTGTATGTCTTTGTGTGTTTTCTGTGGATGTCTCATTGAGGGTGTGTGTATGTATGTCTTTCTGTGTTTTATGTGGTTGTCTCCGTGTGTGTGTGTGTGTGTATGTCTTTGTGTGTTTTCTGTGGGTGTCTCTGTGTGTGTATGTCTTTGTGTGTTTTCTGAGGCTGTCTCTGTCGTTGTTTCCTTGGGTGTATGTTTGAGTTTGTGTGTGTGTGCCCATTGTCTGTTCCTTTTTAGGACATTTTGACTTTACTACTGATTATTCACATCTTTTTACAGACTTTGAGATTGAGTCCTTTCCGGAAGTCACCAATCCACCAATTAACCTTTCAATCATTGTTTAGGCAGTTCAGGGCCCTTCATGTCAGCCACTGCATGCTGTTGTCATCATACAGTTGTCATCTTCCTTAACAAAAAGATAATCAGAACTCCATATTTTGTTTTGAAATCTCCTTTTTTGACAAAACTGTAGTCTACCTCATTACTTGTCAGGTCAGTGTAAACAAGTGCTGAGTGTCTGTGTGTGTTTGTGTATTTCTCTGTGTGTCTGCTAGAGTGTCTATATGTGATGTGTGAGTGTGTGTTTCAGTGTATGAGTGTGTTTCAGTGTATAAGTGTGTCTGTGTGTTTCTGTGTTTCTGTGTTACTACCTTTACAACATTTCCAAGTTTGACTACACCACTTAAGAATAAAGTGCATATACGTTTTAGTCACTTGGTCAAAAATTGCACATGTCAAAAGGGGGGGGGGGGGGGGGGGCTGATCAATGGTTAAGTCAGGGGCCCCAAATTTCTAGTGGCGGCCATGAGCACTACTGTGCATAGTCTGTGAGTATTTACTGTAAGCTTGCCTGAGCAGTGTGACAAAACTGTAGTCTACCTCATTACTTGTCAGGTCAATGTAAACAAGTGCTGAGTGTCTGTGTGTGTTTGTGTATTTCTTTGTGTGTCTGCTAGAGTGTCTATATGTGATGTGCATTCCTTATCTGTTTATTGCCAAAGCCCAACAAGAATAAACTATTAAAAAGTTTATTGCGGAAGCCACTAGGATCACATAACAGGAATGGGATTACAAGAAAACTTACTTAGAAGCTCCCAGATTAGCACTGTTAAAAAGGTCAGCTGGAACACCCACTGAAAGTGGTTCTATAGCAAAAAAAGCAGACACTCTCCACCTTCCTCTGCATTTGAAAAGACTCTTTACACAAACTTTGGGATTTGAAAGTGTGAAAATCAGTGTGATGTTCTTTAAAAATAAGCAAAACTACATTTTTAGAAAAAAAAAACCCTGTATGGGCTATATAAATGGATCATCTACACAACATTTATACAAAGAGAAATCTAGTGTATAATGTCCTTTTTGATAGAAAGGTAAAAAATGGGTGCAATTCAATATATATATATATATATATATATAAACTTTTTTGCAATATATTTTCCTCAGCAAAAATACTTCTAGTAAACATTATTACTGTTTTTCTGCGGCATATGCACATATCCTGTGAGAGCCTGTGCATAAATATTCATACCCCATGCCTGCTCAGAGAGCTGGTGGTGTGTATTGTTTCTGAAGTCAAAATGTGTGTCATACAAGCCACTGTTGACTCTGAAAAGTTGTAATGTTTCAATATTGGTGCACGGCCCTCACAGCATATGTGCATATGCCACTTAAAACCAGTAAAACAGTAATTACTTTTACTAGAAGTATTTTTTATTATGGAAGTATATTGCAAAAATGCTTCTATTTTTGACATTCACCCATGCACATTTATTTTTTTAGCTTTCTATCCCTTTATATTTATCCTACACAAAGTACTGTTATAGTGATGTCGCGAACCTAAAATTTTGCGTTCACGAACAGCGAACGCAAACTTCCACAAAAGTTCACGAACCGGCGAACCGGGCGAACTGCCATTGACTTCAATAGGCAGGCGAATTTTAAAACCCACAGGGACTCTTTCTGGCCACAAAAGTGATGGAAAGGTTGTTTCAAGGGGACTAATACCTGGACTGTGGCATGCCGGAGGGGGATCCATGGAAAACTCCCATGGAAAATTACATAGTTGATGCAGAGTCTGTTTTTAATCCATAAAGGGCATAAATAACCTAAAATTCCTAAATTGTTTGGAATAACGTGCTTTAAAACATCAGGTATGATGTTGTATCGTTCATGTAGTGTAAGGGTTACGCCCGCTTCACAGTGACAGACCAAACATCCCGTTTAACGCACCGCAAACAACCGCAAACAGTCCATTTGCACAACTGCAAACTCCCCATAGATCAATAGATGCAATAGATACATTTGATGATAGATACGATAGATAGATAGATTTGATAGATAAATAGAAAGATTTGATAGATAGATAATTTCCCAGACAGAGAATTACAAGACGGGCGGGTTGGGACCCATGGTAAGGTTCCCAGAGGCAGTTGCGGCGCCCGAGGCTCTGATTAGAACAGAACACTCTGTGTATCTGCCCTCGGCCGAAATCGGAACATTCTTTAGCTTTCTGCCTGTCGGCCAAATGTCGGTCTGCCAAATGTCGGTCTGCCAAATGTCCGTCTGCCAAATGTCCGTCTGCATTTTGTCAGAGCACCGTATGCAATCTACTGTGCCACCAGATAGGAGTGGTGTGTTAACTAGTACTATTCTTATCAGTTTAATCCCTGTTACGTCCCCTATCAGGGGACGTGTATATGGCATGGATTTTAGGAACCGGGAGATGGAAAAAGATGCTTGGACACCCAGTACAGGTCGTTCTCCTTCAGCCTTTTTATACGAGGGTCCCCGACCCTCAACAGGCACGACAGCATGAAAGACCCCATATGCCATGACTTCCTTTTGCACAATCGAGTACAGGTATGGCATCGTTTTTAGGAACCCGGAGATAAATTTTAGGAACCGGGAGATGGAAAAAGATGCTTGGTCGGTCCTTCTACTTCAAATTTGGGGCACTGCGCGTGCAATCTACTGTGCCACCAGATATGAGTGGTGTGTTAAGTAGTACTATTCTTAGCAGTTTAATCCCTGTTATGTGCCTTTTTTTTGGTTTGGGATTTGAAGCCACAGTGCAGCACCAGGGGCCAGAAAAATTAGGCATGTACACATGCCTGAAAAATTAGGTATTGTTGCAGCCGCTGCTGTAGCAGCGGCCAGAAAAATTGATGTTTGTTTGACAGTTAGAAAGTGCCCTAAAACATTGCGGCTTGAACCCTAGTTTTTGGCGGATAAGTCACGCAAGTCATCCGGCATTCGAAGATAAAATACAGCAGCGTTTGGACCATTTTTAGCCCAAGGCAGCTCATCTCATCAGGCCTTTTTTACTTGAATGTATCGCCCAATGTCAGTCCCTTCGGGATCCATTCCTCATTCATTTTAATAAAGGTGAGATAATCAAGACTTTTTTGACCTAGGCGACTTCTCAGTGACAATACCTCCTGCTGCACTGAAGGTCCTTTCTGACAGGACACTTGAAGCGGGGCAGGCCAGAAGTTCGATTGCAAATTGGGATAGCTCAGGCCACAGGTCAAGCCTGCACACCCAGTAGTCAAGGGGTTCATCGCTCCTCAGAGTGTCAAGATCTGCAGTGAATGCGAGGTAGTCTGCTACCTGTCGGTTGAGTCGTTCTCTGAGGCTGGATCCCGAAGGGCTGTGGCGATGCATAGGAGTTAAAAAGGTCCGCATGTCCTCCATCAACAACACGTCTGGAAAGCATCCTGTCCTTGCCGGCGTGGTCGTGGGAGGAGGAGTATTACTTTCATCTCTTCCCCTGTTACATTCCCGTTGTGCTGTGACATCACCCTTATACGCTGTGTAAAGCATAATTTTTAATTTATTTTTGAACTGCTCCATCCTTTCCGACTTGCGGGAATTCAGTAACATTTCAGTCACTTTATGCTTATACCGGGGGTCTAGTAGCGTGGACACCCAGTACAGTTGTTCTCCTTCACCTTTTTTATACGAGTGTCCCTCAACAGGCACAACAGCATGAAAGACCCCATTTGCACAAGGTTGGATGCCGAGCTACTCATGTCCCGTTCCTCGTCCTCACTGATCTCACTGAAGGTATCTTCTTCCCCCCAGCCACGTACAACACCACGTGTACCAGATAGGTGACAACAACGAGCACCCTGGGATGCCTGTTGTGCTTGGTCTTCTGCCTCCTCCTCAAAGCCACATTCCTCCTCTTCCTCACAATCCTCTTCCTGCGTTGCCGCTGGTCCAGCAAGCGATGCTGATAAGGCTGTTTCTGGTGGTGTTGGAGACCACAACTCTTCCTCTTCACGCTCATCTACGGCCTGATCCAGCACTCTTCGCAGGGCACGCTCCAGGAAGAAAACAAATGGTATGATGTCGCTGATGGTGCCTTTGGTACGACTGACTTGGTTTGTCACCTCCTCAAAAGGACACATGAGCCTACAGGCATTGCGCATGAGCGTCCAGTAATGTGGCAAAAAAATCCCCAGCTCCCCAGAGGTTGTCCTAGCACCCCGGTCATACAAATACTCGTTAACAGCTTTTTCTTGTTGGTGCAGGCGGTTGAACATTAGGAGTGTTGAATTCCACCGTGTCGGGCTGTCGCAAATCAAGCGCCTCACTGACAGGTTGTTTCGCCGCTGGATATCTGACAAGTGTGCCATGGCCGTGTAGGAACGCCTGAAATGGCCACACACCTTCCTGGCCTGCTTCAGGATGTCCTGTAAGCCTGGGTACTTATGCACAAAGCGTTGTACAATCAGATTACACACATGTGCCATGCACGGCACATGTGTCAACTTGCCCAATTTCAATTCCGCCACCAAATTACTTCTGTTGTCAGAAACCACTTTGCCGATCTCCAGTTGGTGTGGAGTCAGCCACTGATCCACCTGTCCGTTCAGGGTGGACAGGAGTGCTGCTGCGGTGTGACTCTCTGCTTTCAGGCAAGTCAACCCCAAGACGGCGTGACACTGCCGTATCCGGGATGTGGAATAGTACCTGGGGAGCTGGGGGGGGTGCCGTTGATGTGGAGCAAGACACAGCAGCAGAAGAGGACTCAGCCAAGGAGGTTATGGAAGAGGATGGAGTAGGAGGAGTAGAGGAGGTGGCAGCAGGCCTGTCATACTCTGCAAGGGAGCAGGTTCAGGAGTAAGGAGCTGTTGTGCAGAGGTGTCAGGTTTTGGGGTTAATGTTGTGTTTTGTCTGCGTGAGTCTTTCCTTTTAGGCATAATTAAACAGGTACAAGGTTTTAGGAAATAAAGGAGATGGTTTTATTTATAGGATAAAGCAATGCAGAGATATGCAATTAGATAAGACAAAGTCTATAAGTTGTTGTATTAGGCAGGAATACAGTTCTTTATAATAACAGGCAGGATACTTGCATATGCTCTAGACTGGAACAGTGAAATTACACGCAGGAAAGCAGAGCTTTGTAATAACAAGCAGGATACTTGCATATGCTGTAGAACTGGAGCTGAGTAGAATCAGGCAGGAAAACAGAGCTTGTATAACAGACAGGATACTTGCATATGCTGAAGACTTGAATGTGTAATTACACTCAGGAAGGCAGAGCTTTGTAATAACAAACAGGATATTTGCATATGCAATAGACTGGACACAGTTGTAATAACAGCCAGGAATGCAGACCTTTGTAATAACAAACAGGATATTTGCGTATGCTGTAGACTGGAACTGTGAAGTATCAGGCAGGAAAACAGTTCTTTGTAATAACAGACATGGATGCAAAGCTTTGTAATAACAAACAGGATATTTGCATAGACTGCAATTGGAACTTTGTAGAATCAGGAAACAAGCAAGCAAGAGTACCTGAATCAGTCCTTAGGAAATTAAGTTTTAGGCAAGTTCAATTGCCAGGAATTCAGTCCAAAAATGAAACACAGTACCAAGGAATTCTCCAGAAGATAAGTCAGTAATTGAAACAGAAGTCAGGAACCAGGAAATCCAAGATAACTGTATTTCTCACAGGAAACAGGAGCAGAGAGGGTTTCAGAGTATCACTCTTAATGTGAAAGCCCCAAATTGCAAACAAAGCTCCCAGATAAAGGCAGGCTGCTGATTAAATGATTTCTTTCAGCTGGCAAGCAGGTGGAGCCAGAGAGCCAAAGTTGCAGCAAACAGAAAATCACAATATTCCTTTCCTGTGATCAAGCCATCTGGTGGCATAGTGGTAACACAACAGGCTGGGAAATAACAGCTGCAGAAATAGAGACAGGTCCCAGGTTCAATTCCAGGCTGAACCCTGACAAGGCCTGTCTGCATGTCGTGGCGGTGTCACCAACTCCTCCTCTGCAGAGCCAGGCATTCCATGCTTGGCAGCCATCAGCAGGTTTACCCAATGCGCAGTGTAGGTGATATACCTGCCCTGACCATGCTTTGCAGACCAGCTATCAGTGGTCAGATGGACCCTTGCCCCAACACTGTGTGCCAGACATGCCATTACTTCCTTTCGCACAATCGAGTACAGGTTGGGGATTGTCTTTTGTGCAAAGAAATTTCGGCCAGGTACCTTCCACTGCGGTGTCCCAATAGCTACAAATTTTTTGAATGCCTCAGACTCCACCAGCTTGTATGGTAAAAGCTGGCGGGCTAAAAGTTCAGACAAGCCAGCTGTCAGACGCTGGGCAAGGGGGTGACTTGGTGACATTGGCTTCTTACGCTCAAACATGTCCTTGACAGACACCTGACTGTGGGCAGATGAGCAGGAACTGCTCCGGAAGAGAGACAAATTGGTGGATGGTTGAGAGGGGGCAAGGAGCACAGCAGTGGTTGATGTGGCTGAAAATGCTGGACCAGGAGGAGGATGGCGGCTTTGAGTTTGTGTGCTGCTTGTCCTCATGTGTTCATCCCATAGGCGTTTGTGATGGGAGACCATGTGCCTTTGCAAAGCAGTTGTACCTAGGTGGATGTTGGACTTCCCACGACTCCGTTTCTTTTGGCACAGGTTGCAAATGGAATTGCTGTTGTCAGAGGCAGACACATAAAAAAAATGCCACACTGCTGAGCTCTGCAATGACGGCATTCTGGTGGTGGCAACAGCATGCGTTGATTGGCGTGCTGTCTGGCTGACCCCGGGTGCCGATGCATGCTGTCTGACTGTGCCACTAGCTCCTTGTGACGACCTCCCCCTGCTTCCAACTCGTCTCCTCCTCCTGCTCCTCTCTGTCTCCCCATCTGAACTTTCCACCTGTTCTTCTTCTCTTCTACCGGGCGCCCAACGTGACATCCACGGACGCATCGTCATCATCAACCACTTCACTTGTATCTGACAACTCAACAACGGAAGCAACGGCGGGTACAACATCATCATCATCATCATCACACCGTGTGTCGTCCATGTCTGTAATGCTGCCTGACTGAGACATATCACAGTTATCTACATCCTCTGTCAATGATGGTTGCGCATCACTCATTTCTTCACACTGAGGTGTACATAACTCCTCTGACAGATCAAGTGAGGCGGCTGTGGTGCTAGTGTCGGTGGTGGCGGCAGGCGGGCGAGTGGTAAGTTGAGAGGTGCCCGAAGCTAAGCTAGAGGAGGAGGATGGTGCGTCAAGGTTACGAGCGGAAGCTGTAGAAGATTGGGTGTCCTGTATTATAAAGTCAACTATTTCATCAGAACTTTTCATGTTCATGGTACGTGGCCTAACACTGGGCATTATTCTATGGCCAAAGGGAATCACAGCACCATGACCACGACGGCCCATGTGGATTGTCCTGCCTCTGCCTGTCATTTTTTTTTCAATTAGTGCTACTATGCGTGCAAGCTACTGTGAGTGGGCACAGTATACGCTGTGAGCCTGAGACAAAAAAACAGACTGATGTTTCACAGTCAAAAATGTATTTATTTTTTTTAAATGTACACTGACACTACTATTAAACAAGATAATATGAGTGGTGGCACTGGGCAAGTGGGCACAGTATACGCTGTGAGCCTGACACAAAAAAGCAGACTGATGTTTCACAGTCAAAATAGTTTTTTTATTTTTATGTTAAAGTAATTTTTATTGATTTTTCAGCGTTTACACAGAAAAAGGTAATAATAAAGGATTAAATACATAAACAGATACGGATAATGTCATTGTTTTGAATCATCTGCTAACATCAATAAAACATCGTCTAAACCAATATGACTCACTATAACCATTCGTATATGTCCTTTTAACATTCCTGAGTTCCTAACATGGCAACAATGAGGCAATTCTTATCCTATTGAACTAGAAGAACTAGTAGAAAGAAGTAGAAGAAAAAGAAAGGGAGAAGTAGAGTTAGGATAAAGGGGGAGGGTATGAGGGAAAAAAAAGACCAGGTTACTTTTGAGCACTAACCACCCCATCCGCGTTGGGTGGGCAAGCCGTCAGCGAGACACAGGGAGGCTCCTTAACTGAGAATATAAATGAACCTAAAGATGGTGTGAGTTCTCTAATAATTTATATCCTAGAGTGTGCCGCTTCATACATAATCCAACAGAACCAAACCTTCTGAAAGGATTCTTCAGTGTCTTGGATGAAAGCCGCGTGTGCTGACATATTATAATAATGTTTGATCTTAAGGATTACCTCCCCCCAAGGCGGAGCTCCCTCCTTCCAATGACGCGTTATACATATTCTAGTGGCTGTGCAGGTTATTCTAATGAATTGATTTATCTGCTTATTAAACTCTTTAAGTCTAGTGTGTAGCAGAGCTTGATCAATTGTCAGGTGTATGGGGCTGTTTAGTATTGTGCTTAAAAGGTGAGATAAGTGATTCCATATTCTGCTTGAGTGTATGCAGTCCCACCACATGTGTCTATAGGTGCCCTCCTCTCCACATCCCCTGTAGAAAAGTTTAGAGCTGTTACCCCCAGCGTGTGAGGTGATCAAAGGGGTTAGGTACCAACGAAAGTTGTTTTTTATGCAATTTTCAAGCATGTCTGCGCTCTGCAGTCCCCTGCTCGTATTGTATAATATTTGATGCCATGTTTCAATATCAATATCAAAGTTAAGATCCTTTTCCCATTTACTTTGTAGGGGGGATTTAGTAGTCCCTCCTGCTGTCTGGATTGCTTGATATATGTATGAGATAGTTTTCTTAGGTCTGGAGGTCGAGCTACATATAGATTCTAGTGTGTAGCGCGATCCACCAAATCCCAAAGGGAAATGGTGATGCAGAGTGGAGGTGACTTGCAAGTAAAAGAACCAGTTAAGTTGGGTTGGGTGCAGCTTGTCTTGAAGTTGAGTAAAAGTCAGAAGTTTACCTCTATCTAATAGGTCAGCTATCCTGTAAAGTCCCCTGTTTTCCCATTTCAGAATAGTCAGTCTGTGTTCTGTTTTCATGACGCAACTAAGCGGTGTCTTAATGGATCTGTTAGGTAATAGCTTAAGAGATGAAGTTAGTCTGGTCCACTGTGCGGTCATAAAGTCTGTGATTGGAAAGTTTTTGGGTGTCTTATCTAGGTGGGGTCTTGGTATCCATAAAAGTGATTCACGTAGATCGTTCTCTGTAATATCTGATTCTAGTTTCGTCCAGATTATTTCTTCCTCTAGTTTATTAAGCAGGGTAGTCTGTGCTAATCTAGCTGCCTGATAATAATGTTTAAAATTTGGTACCCCAACTCCCCCTAGCTTTCTATGTCTGTTGAGGATAAGTGAGGAAATCCTAGCTCTTTTACCCCCTCGTATAAAGCTATCAGTACGTCTTTGAAGGTCTTCTAGGTCCCGTAATGGAATTTGTATTGGCAGTGTGCAGAATAAATATAAAATTTGCGGCAGCACTGTCATCTTAATCGCCAACAACCTCCCAAACCAGGAAAATCCCAGTTTGCTCCAGTTATTTATGTCGCGTTTAATGGATTTATAAATTGTGGGGTAATTGGCCTGATAAAGTTCCGTAGAACGGCTAGTAAGATTAATCCCTAGGTATTTTAGGTGATTTTTAACCCAGTTAAACTCAAAGTTTAGTCCTATCAGCTTTCTAGTGTGGTCTGGAAGCGCTATGGGCATTGCTTCACATTTTTCCAAATTAACCTTGTATCCTGAGACTTTGGAAAACCTCTCCAAAGTTTTGTATAGGTTTGGCAAGGTGATCATTGGTCTGGTCAGGGATAAAAGTATATAATCTGCAAAGAGAGTAAGCTTGTATTCCCTTTGTTTTATTGTGACCCCTGTGATATCAGCCGATTTTCTAATGTGTTGGGCCAAAGGCTCAATACACATAGCGAAAATTAGAGGGGAAAGTGGGCATCCCTGACGGGTGCCATTGAGAACCGCAAATCTGTCTGACTGGTGGCCCATTGCTCTAACTCGTGTTGTGGGGGAAGAGTAAATCATCTTAATGGCAGTTAAAAATGTTCCCTTGATGCCAAACGCCAACAGAACTGCTTGCATAAAGTCCCAATCTATTCTATCAAACGCCTTCTCTGCATCTAATGAGAGCAACAGAGAAGGCGTCTCCTGTAGATAATCTATCAGCCCAACCATCCTTCTGATGTTGTCTGGGGCCTCCCTATTTTTAATAAAGCCTACTTGATCAGTGTGGATTATTTTAGGAAGTAAGTGTTTAAGCTAATATTTTTGTAAAGATTTTAAGGTCCTGATTAATTAAAGATATTGGGCGGTAGTTATGGCACGACATCCTATCTTTGCCCGGTTTGGGAATAACTATGATTTTAGCTTCTAGAAGCTCAGAGGGAATGGAATAACCTTGGAGTATATGGTTGCAGAACTTAACTAAATGAGGTACCAGGGAAGATTTGAAAAGCTTGTAATAATCCGCTGGGGAGCCATCCGGACCCGCTGCTTTCCCCGGTTTTAATTCTTGTAAAACATTTAATATTTCTTTGTTCGTTACGTCTGCGTTTAAAGAGTCTAAATCTTGCTGATTGATCTTAGATAAATCTGCTTCTTTTAGGAATGTATCACATAGACTCTGTGTTGGCTCTGATTTGTCAACTTTTTTACCATCGTATCATAAGCTATAGTAGGTAGCAAAGATATTAACTATTTCTGCTGGCTTGGAAGTCAAGACCCCTTCAGAATTGCGAAGTGTAGGTATGGATATATCCTTAATTTTATTTCTAATTTTATTGGCTAAAAATCTATCAGGTTTGTTCGCATAGATGAAGTATGTGGATTTCAACCTTAGACCTGCCCTTATCGATTGGTCATTAAGCATGGTGTCTAGTGACTGACGTTTGTCAAGTAATGTTTTGTATACGCTAGCTGAACCAGTCAGTTTATGTCTCTTTTGTAGGTTAGCTATTTCAGCATGAAGGGTGTTGCATAACTCTTTTGTTTTGTGCTTGGCCCGTGATTTATTCTGAATAAATAGACCCCGTATTACCGACTTATGGGCCGCCCATACCTGTATAGGATTATCCACTGTGTCAGTTTTGATGTCCCAAAATTCTATCATGTGCCTCATAATTGTCTCTCTGTGTAAAGGGTTTCTCATAAGGGTAGGATCATAGGTCCAGCTTTTCATAGAACTAGGTGGGAGAAGCCCTTCTAGTTTTACTTCGACTACGGAGTGGTCAGACCACACGCATGGGTGGATCGAAGATGACCTTACATTGGTTAATAGTGTTTGACTGACAAATATGTAATCCAGCCTAAAATATTTATTGTGGGCCGTAGAGAAAAAGGTATGTTCGGATGTGGTACCATATAGTGATTTCCAGGAATCTAAGAGATTGTGGCCCTCCATAATGTTTAAAATTGCCTTAACTTTCTTATGATTTCTATGAAATGAGGTGTGCTGACATGTTTGGGAAGAGGGGTCTTGTTTATATAAGGACACATTAAAGTCCCCTGCCAGGAAAATTCTGGTCGCGTTCCAGCCTGAGAGGAGGTAGGACACCCTATTAAAGAACTGTTCTTGTTGCTCATTTGGGGCGTAGACATTGCAGAGAATAAACTCCACTTCATTTAAGGAGCCCTTTACAATTATATATCTACCCTCTTTATCTATGATAGTGTCAATAAGTTTAAAATTCAGTGAAGAGTGTAGCAGAATTGAAACTCCCCTCTTTTTCTTATCAGTTGTGGAGTGAAAGTGAAGGGGAAACTGTCTCGTCCAGTACTTTGGAATATATCCGGACTTAAACTGTGTCTCCTGCAAGAATATGACATTAGCTCCCTGTTGTCTGTATTGTGTTAAAGCTTTTCGTCTTTTAGTATCGGAGTTAAGACCTCTCACATTATGTGAGATCAGGGTGATATTAGTGGCTGTCATTTGGATTCTTATTGAATGTGGGCAGAACCCCCATGTCCCGTGACTGCCCCCAATAGCAAGATAATACTGTCAACTCACCCAGTCCTTCAGTACCTCGGCCCCTGTCGGGACAATCTGCCCTCTGCCGACTTATGGAAGTTCTTAGCAATCCTTTTTGGGGGGGGGGGGGGAATGGAGGGGGGAAGGAAAAAATATAGAGAAAGAGAGATTGAAGAAGAAAGAAAAAGGAAGAAAAAATCAGGTTAGTAACAGTTAATAATCTTACTCGTATTTCCAAACCTGATATTAAAAATAAAACCTTAAGTCTCTTGACTAACATGTGTAGAACTAAGGGGGAAAGTTTGAGAATTGAAGGGATGCCCTTCCACTCCTTATATGTTTTAAATCACTTCGTAACTTTTGTATCTCCTGGGACACCCCATATACTCCCTAACTCAGAACTCAGAACAATTAACTTCAACCTCAAATATGAACTATATTTTCTTAAGTAACATGACTAATGCAGTACACTTTATCAAAAACAGAAAGGACAACCAATTACATCTAAGACTGTTGCCTATACTTTAACCAGTATGTAAGCTTTAGACCTGCGGTTCAATAGGTCCAAGACTGTCCTCTTCCAGATTTCTCCTTGAAGGTCACCTGTAAGAGGAAGAAACAAATATGGAGGGAAACAGAAAAAAGGTCATAATATCTTATAAATAGTCTATCACTTGTTCCGCTGTTTCTTCTTGGGAGTTTTAACCCATTGTGATCTTTGTGATTTCAGAGGGAGTCTTTGCGGTTTGGGTTTTTCCTGGTGCGGAGAAGGCTCTGGCGTAACTGGAGTTTCCAGATCCAGTACTTCACAAATGTCTGGAATCCCTATGGCATCCCTAATTGTAAGAGTCTTATTATCTTTGGTGATATGCAGGGCAAATGGATAACCCCATCTGTAAGGTATTTGGTTTTTCCGCAATAATGTAGTTAGAGGCCGCAGCGACCCCCTTCTTTGAAGAGTTCTAGTGCTTAAGTCCTGGAAAAAGTGGATCACATTCCCTCTGAATTTAAAGGTTAGCTGTTTGGCTGCCTCTCTGAGAACCTTTTCTTTTTCAGGATATCGTAGAAAAGCTACTATCACGTCTCTGGGTGGGAGATCGGCTTTAGGTCTAGGTTTCAAGGCTCTATGGGCTCTTTCAAGTTCTATTTCCGTGGAGGGATCCACCCCCGTGATGGCACAAAACAGAAGATGAAGATAAGATGGAAGATCTTCAGCTTTGACAGATTCTGGGATACCCTTCAGGCGAATATTACTCCTTCTATTTCTATTTTCCATATCCTCAATCTTTTCTAGCAGCTCGTTGACTACTTGCTGTTGTTGTGATACCTGTTGAACTGCCATCTCTACATCTTCCACAACATTATCATTGTTATCCTCTAGGGTTTCTACTCTTGTGCCCAGCTCAGAGATGTCCTTCTTAATATCATTAAGGCTCTCATTCATAGAGGTATGCATAGTATCAATTTTCGTCCACAGCTTATCGAAGCTATCAGTTATGTCCTGTTTGGAGACAAGCATATGCAAATCAGCTTTGGTTAGGGGGGTGTTATCCCCCAGTGAGACAGAACTTGCCTCTACTGTTTCATTAGTTTCCTCCATTTCCCTGTATTGATCTGGGGTGTTGTCACCTTGGGAAGGCTTGAAAAAAGATGTAACTGAAGTAGGTTTGTGTATTTTCTTTTGTTTATTTAATCTCTTTGAAGCCATTTCTTATTCCCAGAGCTTGGTATCTTATTTAGCCACTAGATGTCAGTCTTATACCAGTTATAGAGGGTTACTTGATAGTCTGGGGCTAGGAGCTGAAATGAAAGTAGGCCCCGGAAATAGATTCAAGTTGTTTCTAAAAGTTGAGCTCTTGAACTTTAATGTAGAAGCAGATGTTATAGATAAAGTTCTATATGTTGTTAGCAGCAGCCATTAATTATAGACCCATGCATCCACAACCATAAATGTCCTTAATACTATTAGTATTAATCTAGTCACTGCATCTTGTTTTTCCTGACACTTGTAATAAATATAGCAGATGGAACCTTGTGAGTTTTGAAGATAACTTTATATATTTTGCATGTTGCTATGAGTTCTGGGCACCCATAAAGAATTGTACATGGTGCTAAATGGAGGGAGTAAGCTGCCCCTGGTGGGCCTTATTGTAATATATGGCCACTGTCTCAGCCGTGAAATATTGCCTCCTGAGACTTGGGCGATATTAACAGTCATTCATAATATAAATTATTACTTCTGCTCCTTTATCCTCACCTCCGGTCGAGCCTGAGACCCTCCCTGATTTTATCATGTACCTCCTGCATGTCCAGACCCACAATCACTTTTTACCTCAAGGCCCGTAACCGCGTGGCCTATACTCACTGCGGATGTAATCTCTGTGAGGTGAGGGTTCCTTTGTCGGGTCGCTTGAGGTGGCACACGCCGGATCGGCTCTACTTAGCTCCGTGTCCTCTGCAATCAATTGCGTCTTCTGATCCGAGCCGTGCTGCATGTGTGGGCCCTGCGGGCAAGATGGCGCCGACCGGAGTTTCTGAGGTATTAGAAAGTCCCTCAAACTTTTGTACCGCGCCTCTAAGACACCTCCTTCTTGTGCCCAAATGTTTCTCAAGGTGTCCTATATATAGATGGTCACTCGGTTACCTACATTAGAGGAGTGGTGGTCAGTTCCCTCTGTCTCTGTAGCGGAGCTCTAGTGAAACACATCCATCTTGGAGCTCTGCTAGGCTCCGCCGTTTTTTTATTTTTAAAATGTACACTTACACTACTATTAAACAAGATAATGTGAGTGGTGGCACTGGACAAGTGGGCACAGTATACGCTGTGAGCCTGACACAAAAAAGCAGACTTATGTTTCACAGTCAAAATATTTTTTTTATTTTTAAAATGTACACTTACACTACTATTAAACAAGATAATGAGTGGTGGCACTGGGCAAGTGGGCACAGTATACGCTGTGAGCCTGACACAAAAAAGCAGACTGATATTTCACAGTCAAAATAGTTATTTTAGTTTTAAAATGTACACTTACACTACTATTACACAAGATAATATGAGTGGTGGCACTGGGCAAGTGGGCACAGTATACGCTGTGAGCCTGACACAAAAAAGCAGACTGATGTTTCAGAGTCAAAATAGTTTTTTTATTTTTAAAATGTACACTTACACTACTATAAAACAAGATAATATGAATGGTGGCACTGGACCAGTGGGCACAGTATACGCTGTGAGCCTGACACAAAAAAGCAGACTTATGTTTCACAGTCAAAATATTTTTTTTATTTTTAAAATGTACTCTTACACTACTATTAAACAAGATAATATGAGTGGTGGCACTGGGTAAGTGGGCACAGTATACGCTGTGAGCCTGACACAAAAAAGCAGACTGATGTTTCAGAGTCAAAATAGTTTTTTTATTTTTAAAATGTACACTTACACTACTATAAAACAAGATAATATGAGTGGTGGCACTGGACCAGTGGGCACAGTATACACTGTGAGCCTGACACAAAAAAGCAGACTGATGTTTCACAGTCAAAATATTTTTTTTATTTTTAAATGTACACTTACACTACTATTAAACAAGATAATATGAGTGGTGGCACTGGGCAAGTAGGCACAGTATATACTGTGAGCCTGACACACAGGCTGGCAGTGGCAGGCTGGCCTGGCAACTGAAATTAGATTACACTAGCAGACTGATGTAAAAGTTTATTTTTTTAAATTTACACTAATGTTACACCAAATATGAGTGGTGGCACTGAGCAAGTAGGCACAGTATATGCTGTGAGCCTGACACACAGGCTGGCAGTGGCAGGCTGACCTGGCAACTGAAATTAGATTACACTAGCAGACTGATGTAAAACATTTTTTTTTAAATTTACACTAATGTTACACCAGATATAAGTGGTGGCACTGAGCAAGTAGGCACAGTATATACTGTGAGCCTGACACACAGGCTGGCAGTGGCAGGCGGGCAACTGCTATTAGGTTACACTAGCAAACTGATGTAAAAGGTTTTTTTTTAAATTTACACTACTGTTACACCAGATATGAGTGGTGGCACTGAGCAAGTAGGCACAGTATATGCTGTGAGCCTGACACGCAGGCTGGCAGTGGCAGGCTGGCCTGGCAACTGAAATTAGATTACACTAACAGACTGATGTAAAAGTTTTTTTTTTTTAAATTTACACTAATGTTACACCAGATATGAGTGGTGGCACTGAGCAAGTAGGCACAGTATATGCTGTGAGCCTGACACACAGGCTGACAGTGGCAGGCGGGCAACTGCTATTAGATTACACTAGCAAACTGATGTTAAAGTTTTCTTTTTTAAATTTACACTACTGTTACACCAGATATGAGTGGTGGCACTGAGCAAGTAGGCACAGAATATGCTGTGAGCCTGACACAAACCAAAAATTGCAAACCATCTAATTACAAAAAATAAAAAAAGACTAAATTACAAAAAATAACAAACAAAATAAATACACCTAATCTAATAGCCCTATAAAAATAAAAAAATAAAAAATACAAAGACCCCCCAACAGTAAAACCCACCACCCAACCAACCCCCCAAAATAAAAAACCTAACTCTTACAATAGGATGAGAGCTACTGAAATCCTATTGACTATTCAAATCAGCCAATAGAATTTCAGTAGTTCTCATCCTATTGGCTGATTTGAATTTCCAAAATCAAATCAGCCAATAGGAATGCAAGGGACGGCATTTTGAATTGCGTACCTTGCATTAAAGATTCAGTATACGGTGCCGACCGTATGAAGATTATGCTCGTGCCGGATGTCTTCAGGATGGACTAGCTCTGCACCGCCAGGATAAAGATAGAAGATGCCATCGGGATGAAGATAGAAGTTGCCGCCTGGATGAAGATGGAGTCGCCTGGATGAAGATGAAGCTGCCTGCCGCCTGGATGAAGATGGAGCTGCCTGGATGAAGATGGAGCCGCCGGAATAAAGATCCTTCAAGCAGGACTTCAGCAAATGTAAGTGGATCTTCGGGGGTTAGTGGGTTTTTTTTTAGTTTAGGGTTTGGGCTTTTTGCAAAAGAGCTAAATGCCCTTTCCAGGGCAATGCAAAAGAGCTAAATTCCTTTTAAGGGCAATGCCCATACAAATGCCCTTTTCAGGGCAATGGGTAGCTTAGGTTTTTTTTAGATAGTTTTTTTTATTTTGTGGGTTTGGGATGTTAGTGGGTCTTTGTAATTTTTTTCAGGTAAAAGAGCTGTTTAACTTAGGGCAATGCCTTACAAAAGGCCATCGGTTATTTTTGATAATTCGTTTTTTATTTTGTGTAATGTATTTTTTTCGTTTTGGGTGGGTTTTTATTTTTAGATTAGGGGTTTGGCATTTCATAAAAGAGCTGAATGCCCTGTTAAGGGCAGGAAAAAGAGCTAAATGCCCTTTTTAAGGGCAATGCCCATACAAATGCCCTTTTTATGGCAATGGGTAGATTAGGTTTTACTTTATTTTTATTTTGTGGGTTTGGGGGGTGGGGGTTTGTAATACTGTTAGAGGGTGTTTGTTTTGTAGCAAAAGAGCTGTTACCTTTACTGCAATGCCCTACAAAAGGCCCTTTTTATGGCCCTTGGTAGTTTATTATAGATTAGGCTTTTTTATTTTGGGGTGTTTTTTTTTAAACAGGTTATTAGAATAGGAATAATTTTTATTGTTTTGGATCATTTTGTTTGTTATTTTTTGTAATGGTAGGTTTTTTATTTTTTGTAATTTTAGTGTTTTTTATTTTTTTGTAATGTTAGTTTTTAGTGTAAGGTAAGTTTGTATTTATTTTAACTGGGTAGTTAGTAAATAGTTAATAACTATTTGCTAACTAGTCTACCTAGTTAAAATAAATACAAACTTACCTGTGAAATAAAAATAAAACCTAAGCTAGCTACAATATTACTATTAGTTATATTGTAGCTAGCTTAGGTTTTATTTCACAGGTAAGTATGTATTTAGTTTTAAATAGGTAATATTTAGTTAATAATTGTAACTTTAATTTAGCTGTATTTTAATTATGTTAAAGTTAGGGGGTGTTAGGGTTAGGGTTACGTTAGGGTTAGGTTTAGGGGGTAATAGTTTAATTTAGGTTGTTGCAATGTGGGGGGCTGGCGGCTTAGGGGCTAATAGGTTTATTTAGTGGTAGTGATGTGGGAGGCCAGAAGTTTAGGGGTTAATAACTTTATTTAGTGGTGGCGATGTCGGGGAGTGGCGGAATAGGAGTTAATAGATTTATTATGGTGTGGGCGATGTTGGGGTGTGAGGCAATAGGGGTTAATACTTTATTATAGTGGCGGCGATATCGGGAGTGGAAGATTAGGGGTTAATAGCTTTATTTAGGTGGCTGCGATTTCGGGAGCGGCAGATTAGGGGTTAATAACATTATGTTGGTGTTGGCGATGTCGGGGGCAGCAGATTAGGGGTGTTTAGATGTGGGGTTTATGTTAGGGCGTTAGGTTTAAACGTATCTTTTTTTCCCCATAGACATCAATGGGGCTGTGTTACGGAGCTTTTCATTCCGCGCTTCAGGTGTTAGGTTTTTTTCTGACACCTTCTCCCTATTGATGTCTATGGGGAAAGCGTGCACGAGGACGTTTAAATAGCACTTGTATTTTGTGCGGTATGGAGCTTAAAACAACCATATCGCACTGCGTTATAGAGGGTTAAATAACGCAACTTTTGTTGCGTTCGTTAAATTCCCTATAGCGCGCATAACTTGATATCTACCGGAATCTTCTACATTGGTGGACAGAGAGACAAGCCACCACAACCATGAA